>NW_009918590.1:9265-25195 GCF_000696875.1 Nestor notabilis
TAGGGAAAATCATACAAACCAGAAATTTGAAAATACTGTTTTGTGATTTTTCATCAAAATTGTCAACAATTATGACATAATTGTCATGGTCTGAATCCATAAATTGATGTATCTTCAACTCTATTTTATCAGAATACTAGCTATACAAGTGAAAATTAAAACCAATTTACTTAGTTTTCTGCCAGCAGTGTATGATATAGGACTGAAAGGGACTAAGAAGATCTGGCCAATGTAGCTGCCAATTTTGGGTTTAGTTATTGTAAGAAGTTTCTCGTTATAAAAGAGAAGATAGGCCCTTTCAATTTGAGCCTGTAAGGTCTCAAAACTCTGCACAACATAGTGACAAACAAACTAATTGAGACTATTTCTTCTTCAAAATACTAAAAAATATGCCACTTCTGATGGCAAAGAAGAAAGGAAGCTCTCACCCTTATAACCAGCTGCATTCGTTTTCCAGTCGTTAGCATTCAGGTGTCCCGCACGTGAAGTTCTGACAATAATATGCTGTATGTCTCTCCAGGTCAAAAATGGACTATGAAAAAGGGGAAAGACAAATTCACAGATCAGACATGTTTTACCAGAATGTAGGGGATGCAAGGTCATGTGAGCTAAAATGTATCCAAACCAAAACAATCCTCATTTCAACTCTCAGCTTTCCTTTGCTCCATTCAAATGAATGTGTCCTAATTTTACAGAATTATTACATGAAATTATTTATACAGCTGGGGGGGTTGCATTAAACTAAAAACTACAGACTATAGATGATAATGATATATAGTAATATTCTATTATGCAAAACTTAACGGCATATGAAAGAGTACATTTCACACAGAGACAATCTGTATGACCACGAACTACTCTGTGTTATGTGCCTTGACTGTATTTTATCTACCTTGACCAGTGCAGAGGAAAAAAAATAAAAATGTTGGCTTCCTGAAAAGCTCTACTAAATCTCACTAAGTGTGTGCTCAAGCTGGAAGTTCCTTCAGACTTTCAGCTCATATTGAAGCTATTTTAGGTGCTTCTATTGTTATTCATTTGTCTACTATCCCCTGTCTTGGAATTCACGGGGTCTATGTGTATTTTTCAGGAAGACCAGGCAGCCAGCACTGAATCTAAATAGTTACAGAGCAAGCGCTTCCTTGTACAAATGTATATTCCTTTAAAGGCTTCCTAATGTTGTGGCCACTTGGAAGGTGAAAGAAAATACAATTTGTATCCTCACTATGACATTAACACCCATTTATCTTGTAGGACCAGAGCAAATCTTTAGGGATTATAGTTTTCGTGTTTCACTTAGATCCACCCCAAGAATTTCTTTTCTTAGAAGATGATCTAAAAGTGTGTGGCCATCATTGGGGTGTTTTTAATTTCTCCTTCCATTTTCTCAGTTTTTCTATCATCTGTAAGAAGACAAAGAATATTCCTTTTAAAAATGCAGATTAGTAAAGGGAAATGAGCCACTAAATAAGGAAGGTGAAAAACGTATTGCAGTGCATGAGTTCCTCAGTATCACTAGCTACCCCTATCACACATACTGGCGTAACTCCACTCACTTGTCATGATGAAGATAGACTAGAATGAACTTTATCAGTCCCAGCACAGGCTGTCTACACTCTCCAGGACTAGACAGTCATTGAAAACCTGGGAAACCTTGGTTCAGTTCCTCAGCACATGCTCTTGTGTCTCTCAGACCAAAAAAGCCACTTGGGCCGCAGACAAGTGACTTATTCTCAGCAATTATCTTTAAGGCATGATACTGGGGCTCTGTTTCCACTTTCTGGTAGAAACTACACCAAGGAAAGAGACAGAAGAGTGTGGGGAATGTCAACCACGGCTGATTTTGAGTGGGTTGCTTTCTGGGGTGAGTGGGACATTGCCATCACGTGGAGTGGCTCTACACTCTTAAACCAACATGTAGTCGAGTTGTTAGAAATTTCAATGAGAAAATTCCTTGGGAAGCAGACACAGGATAAAACAAACATGCAGAAATACCTTGTTCTTCTCTAAGTTGCCCTGTCAGTGGAACACAGAAAAATCTCACTCATCTCTGACGTACACAAATGAATGTTGTGTGGATTGGCATCCCACACACACTGTTTCACATCTTACAGAACTTGGTTTTGTCAAAAGAATGTATTTTGGAAATACCTGAGTAATCGCTGCTTTATGGCACTTAAACATAGAATTAAAATCTTGCTTATCCTGTGAGCTGAAATCAAGTGATTAGGAAGCAATCAGTGAATACATGTGATAATCTACTGAAAAATGAGCATTTTCCTTTTCATTCAAGAGTCATCAATTTAGGTTTTCAGTTGACAAATTTCAGCTTCTACAAGCTGCATCCTTAAGAAAAGGCAGTAGGGATGCAGAAGTTATTGTAGTCAACTTGTTTAAAGAAAAACTTACTTGTATCCTATCCTCTGTGTGCATGTAAACATATATTCATGGACATTAGCCAATGGAAGTCCACCTTTGTTGGGGCAATTACTGATAATGAAAACAAACTTCAGAACCATGGTCTGCAATTCCATCCAGGAGAGAAAAACTTCCAACATATAGGATATTCACTCACACATAACTGATTTTTACACATTCTACTTTCCAAAAGCTTCATCATTCATATGCTTCAAAAGCAGTAGGGTTGCCTAAAAATGTCAGACTTCTTTCATGGAACAAGATTGTAAGGAACAGAGCAAAGACAGTAGCCAAATCATTGAACTAGACATATTTTTCTCATTTCCTTTGCAGTAACACCCTTTTAGTTGTGAGTATATCTTTTCCATTGCAGAACATTTCCCAGTGGGTGTTGTGTGGACCATGGGTATGCTGATGTAAGCTAGCACCTTTCTACCTACAGCTGGGACACCACAAGAAGCGACATGTATTCTTCTAGAGTCAACACAGGAAGTCCTGTCTATGCTTCTTGTTGGAACAGGGAGGAGATGGCAAATTCTGAAGAAGGAAGATGATTTTTAAGTGAATTTCTTACTAATTGTAGACAGATTTTTCTGTAATATCTTCCAAGATATATCAATTCATGGCCATTCAATTTCTCAGTGTTTTTGGCTACCAGATATAAGGGTATTCCCGTGTTTAAATTATACTGTTATTTTTAGGGAGAGCTGATACCTTCTATCCCTGAGCATTTATTAATATAAGCGTAGATACATTTTTTTTTCTAAAACTGGAATTTGTCACACTAGACAGTTGGTCTAGAATGACAATAATTGTTTATCCAGCTTAGCTGGTAAAAATGACTGAACAAAAAAAAGAAAAGAAAATAGACTTGTGGAATGTAAGAGCATTAAAGGTTTGTAAGATAGTGTATGCTTGGACAGTCATGTAACATGCTTCAGGAAAAAAAAATCAATATGATTTTATACTAACTCAGGAATTTCACTGGGAACCTGTGTAAAGTCTTAGAAAATCATGTTTAAAGCCTTCAGGAAGACCTCCAGGAATCCCGAGAGCTGCATTCTTTATAATCTGGAATCTAAACAATCTGTTATTCTATAAAGCAAGCTGTCCATGCTATTGGTGAAAAATAAGGCACTAAAATACTACTTTCAACTTCTAAAGGAGAGATTCAAGATAGTGCACGTTCAATTGATTATTTAAAGAGGAATGATCGATCTAATGGTGGATCTAACTATGCCTAGATAAAAGATCTAAAGATATAGCAGTCTTCACTTGAAAATTCTAATCTCTCATAAACTGAATTTAGTTGCTCAGTCAGCAAATGAGATTATGTCTCAGAATCATGGTTTACTTTTAAAAACAAAAATCATGGCAGATCTTGAAAACTGAGCCATTCACTGTTGTATCTACTATCCTTATCTAATCATAGAAAATAATGTGAGAATTTCTGGCCAGAAAAACTTGATCAGAGGTCTGATTTCCGGGACATGACAGAGTATATGGTTAAATCAGACTGTCTCTCATGCAGCCTTCCAGTCTGCTTGCTTACTGCTTAAGTCATAAGATTTTTATGTTTTCTTCTCAAGAAATGGCAGTTTGGGCATATTTACACCTAAGAGATTTAACAGCATAAGAACAAAATTCAAACTGATTTTGTAGGACCTTCACTATACTAAAAATTGAGCTATTGATGGATTGAAATTATCTCTCTACAGTAGACCTCATTTGAAACAAAACAGACCTACAATTGCTTGTTTGCCCATACTATTTTTCGGAAACTTCAACAAAAAAACCAAAACAAAACAAAACAAAAAAAACACACCCAAACAAAACCAAATCCCCCAAACAAACAAACAAAAAACAACAAAAAAGGAAACTGGAATGATGTCAACAGCAGTTCATCTGGAGAAAGAAGAGGGATTTTCTTTGTTTTTTTTAACAAGATAGTCTAGCAGCCAATTTTAAAGCATCTGGAAAAATCACAGAATTGGTCAAATATCTGTAAAACATGTCAAAATTGGATTCTAAGTGAGTAAACAGTTGTTTGCTAGCCATGTGAGCCCCAGAATCAGACAAGATGTCACTGATGTTAATTGATTTACCACTTGATTAATCCCAAAAGAATTAATGTCTAAGCATCTTGAAATGAACATTAGCATTAAGCATTAACAAGAACAGTACTAACCCTGTTTGATAATGGATTGATTTCAAGAAATGGGCAATTTCTTTCCAGAAATTTTTTTTTTCAATGTCTCATCTGAAGTTGCCTTGGGATTACACATACCAGACAACACTCAAAATCAAACCAGAATAAGCAGAAGTGAGAACAATTACATATGAAAGTACTTGTACTGAAACCAAAAATTAATGACTGTTGTGTCCTTAACTAATAGTTATACTCTGAGGCACAGCCCTCTTCTTTCAGGCTTCTCAAAATGTTTATGAAACAAGGCAAATGTTAAAAATGAAATAGGACAAATGAAATAGGACAAATAAATTATACTACAGTAATATTCATTTGAGATTTAACTGTATCTTTAAGAAGGCTGCTTAGAAATAGTAGGTCATAATTTTTGGCCACATATGATTTCTTCATTCCACAAGTAGTCTCCCTAGTGACAACTGGGATAATCCTGGAAATAGTAAGGAACTCAGGCTCTATCCTTCTGCATAATGACACCATGCCAAAAATGACTGTTCAGAAAAAATAATCAGTGCAAGACTGAAAATCAGCAAAAATACCACTCAATGCAATAGGCTAATAGGATGATACTTTGGTTTGGTCGTTTGTGGGTTTTTTTAGTAAAATGATATGGTTAGCAACATGAATAATGACTGCTACAGTATCTTCATAACCAGCAATTTGAATGTGACAAAGGTGGTCTATCTGAAAAAAATATTTCTCACCAAAACAGCACATGAGGATTGCTGAAAGAATACAATAAGCTTTTCAACAAAGAATCAAGGAAAAACACAATATTACATGGTGACTAAGAGGAAAATCATCACTCAATTTGGAAGTATCAAATAACCTTCTTTGGAAATCTTTGCTATGAGAAAAGAGACATAGATAATTGTTACTATAAAAAGGAGTCTCTGTGCCCTAGACATCTTGTAGCGCAGCAGATCATTTGAATCACTAATTTCACACCACCCTTAAGGGCTTTATGATAAATTTATAAACAAACCACTACTAGCTATGTTAATGGGAGACATTCTTTCCTAGGTCAGATAAAGAGTCAGTGTGAAGATGCCTGTTGCAGCACAGAATTTTAGGAAGGATGAGACATTAAGATAGCTTCTAATTGTTGTGCTTACCCTGTGCTTAAGTGTCTAAATGGTCTACACCATAATCACTTCATTCCTGAAAATAAGATACAAAGATGGACTCCAGCATTTAGTAATTCAGTCATGCATACACACAGACATACAAAACGTTTTTGACATGTCTGACACCCTTATAGATTCTAATTGTCATATAACTCTGTAAATAATCCTGTTAACTTCCTGCTTGAAAAGTAAATAATATTATATGCCTGCTTATCAGCATGTAGGTCTTTCCCTGTAAGTGTAACCTAAGTTTCTACTCTAGTAGTCTTTTCATTTTCTGACCTGGTAAACCACCGTTCATTCAACTAGTATATCAAACAAAATCATTTTGTTACTTCAGAGTTAACTCTCAGTTCCTTCTTTGCTCACACCTCTTTTTTGGGTTCCAGACTGCTTGTCAGAAATTTGCCATTTCTTCTGCTAATTTCTGATCTACATTAAATTTTACCCAATCAGATCACTTTGAAAGAAACTCAAGCCTGGCTAAAGATGACAATCCCTTAAAAAAAAAAAATAATGGCAACTGAAAATACTGTAGTCAAAGGTCAGTTATTAGTAGTGTTAATGTTATATACAACAGCCCTCTGTCTAAAGAGATGTGCAGTTCATGAAATTTTGGGAAAATATCTTTCTAGAATCAAAACTGCTGTCAAAAGCCTTTTACACTAATTGTCATATTCCTCCTCTTTTTCCATTAATAGCTTACTTTAGGTACTGGACAAAGAAGAGCAGTGATACACAGCTAAAAACAAACTGCTGAATAACACTCATTAAGAATACATAATTTAAACCGATTACATTCTGAGTGTCCTGATATTTGCCAGATTTCACTGTGGAAGGGCATGCTTTATCTGTCCATTTCAACAAACACTAAGTAACTTCAGCACATTACTCATGTTTTAAGCATATTAAACTTAAATATCTCAAGCTCATAAATTTTACAATATGAGAATTTTCCATTCAAAGCTATAGGTTTTTGAACATCTTTTCAAGGTAATAGCATTTTTCTGTAGAACATCATCTCTACTGGTTTATGTCTGGCCCTAGTCTATGTCATTCAGTTTATACTTGTGCAGCATCTCCACAGTTTCTGCAATGCATCCTAATCTGTTCATCAGTCTGTTTGAAGGTTTTTGAACTGATACAACCATCTTTTGCATTATCTGCATATTGTTTTTTAGGACAGAATACAGGTAATTTGTGTTATGACATGGCAGATACATTCCTTTAGATGAACTGCAGGATAAGCAGCCATAGATCCACCAGCAATGGCGTTCTGGTGTACCTGTGTCAAATCTACAGTGCACGTAGTGGTGGTAGATTCCAGACCCTACAAACTAGCGTGTTTTTCCCAGAGACAGAAAATCCTAAGAGCCAAAAAGAAAACAACCAATGGCCCAAAAGCAGGTTGATAATGATGACTTCCTAAGGAGAAATATCTTGAGAGATACCTGAATCACATCCCTTATTATGCCTTCTCCAGAGGAAGAATGAAATGGGACCACTGAAAAGACAGCGTGCACAGTCAGCTGAGGGACAACAGCATGGAAGCAACAGTAGCAAAAACCTCAGGTCAGTTCTCAGATTTAGAACCAACTACAACCATGCATGTGGGGAATCATTACATTATCTTACGTTAGTTAATGCAGGCTGTTTTGATTATCATGGTAACTTGGCTATTGATTTGACTTAGCTGCCAAGCCTGATTATACTGATCACTTTTAATATAGTTGAGCTATTTCACTGTGGTGCAATGACTCTTAAAAGAAAGACTGCAGGAAGACTGCAATCCAGTGAACGTGCTCCTTTTCCACCTCCCTCATTTTCCTCTTGCTGCAAAAACAGACTGGGAAAAGCAGATGGGCTCTCTGATCTCAAAGTGAAGAGCCAGCAGCGCCCTTAAAAGCAACTTCAGAGACAACCCTAAGCAGCCTCTAAAACCTGAGGCTGGGGAACATTTGGAGAACCAAAAAACTACAGGGGATAATGCTGCCAAACTCTGAACTCTCAACTGAGCATGTGCCAACTGAGATTTTTGAAAAGCTTATAAAAGAAAAAGGCATTACCCTGGCACCAGAACAATGGCTATCCACTTGTTCTATTTCTAGCTGTTGCTCCAAAGCGCAGACACAATAGAACTCAATGAAAAAGTTAAAAATTTTCACAATCAAACATGTGTTTGCTTTTTGGGTTTTTTGGTTTTTTTTTGTTTTTTTGGGTTTTTTTTTTTTTTTTGTTTTGTTTGTTTGGTTTTTTCTTAACCCAGACTCAGTTTAAGGAATGTCTGAACAGAATTTTCTTCAAACATTTTTAAAGCCAGTTACATGGAAAATCTTTCTTTGGCAAATTTACATGGAACTGAAAACAGGATCTTAAAAGGGAAATACTGGGCAACCTGAATTCAGGAAAGTACTTCTAAGTCAATGTCAATATAATAACTGAAATTGCGTAAGTGGCACAGGTGGTTAAAACTCAAGAGAAATACAGGTTCTAACTTAAGCATTTATTTATGTTTAAGTTTTTCAAATACTTCACAATTAAGAGCATTATATTATAACTCCTCTAAAAATGCAAAGATTCACAAAAAGATTTCCAACTCACATGCTCTAGCATTCCCTTTTATAACAGGCAGCCAATCAATGAAGCAAAGACCTAACTAAAGCTGATTGACTTAAATGACGTCTCCTTCTCTTACACTGGAAGCCTGCATATAGAGGTCACTTGACAGCATTTCCACAGTTTGCCTCAACCGTCTCATCACCTTTAGCCCCTGACTATACTTATGAACCAGTAAACACCTTAAAACTTTGATGACACAGAAATACGTTCTCAGTATCCAAAACTGCCCCTTGCCAGACAGTACATTACTTTTCTCCTTTCTGTAAGACAACCAATCACTATGGAAAATATTGCAAGTATCTGATCAGTTTTCAGAAACCTAAAGTATGTTCCTCTGACACTCCTGACCCCTTACAATGTGAACTCAATTTTTCATTCATCTAAGTGATTGCTCTTGGTTGTACTGCCTTTTAGAAGAATGTGGTGCATTCTCAGTTTTCTGAATGGATTGCTGGTGTCAGAATTAACTGAATTTCTTTCTCTCTTCCCAGCACTACCTTGTTCTAGGCTTGCTTTCATGTAACCAAAGACAAATGAAGTATACAGCTCATGTAAAAGGAATCACAGAAGAAAACATACTCTCCAGAGCTGTGCCACTGAGTATACCACACAGTAGAAATACAGCAGATTAAGATTTCCGTTTCAGGTGGTACTTACTCATGTAACTGCAGTTATCACGGGTTGGAAAACACGCACTGGCTTACAGACAGTGGAGCAGGCAGTTCATTTGGGGATGTACAATGTATTCTTCCATCAGCAGTATAAGATTTATTTATTTATTTTTTTAATTTGGCTTCTTCAAAGGAACATGGCACAATGCCCACTGGAACAAATGTAGGTATACTGTCTCTCCTGTCTCTGATTCACCCAGTTTCCAAATTCAGACCTTTCATCAATGAGAAAGAGTATTTCTGGTATCAACAGTAGATGGTACTATGCAATGTGAATAGTTTACTTTTAGTAAGCACGTTGCTGCCCCTGCTGACTAAATGGATTATGCTTCATATCCATAATTGCTGGTTTACAATTACCAGAATTCAACATTATGTAATGACTAATAAGTGCAATACACTTATTAGTCAAGCAAGCATTTATTCATAGAGCCTGAACAGGATCCTAGATATACTGGGAACCATCAGATAAATCAAGTAACTACCTGAACACCACAAGAAAACCATAGAATATGAAGATTAAGAGATATCCTTTGTGTGACAGTTGTTGCATATCTACATTTCTGCATTTTGCCCTCAGGCATTCCAAACAAGCAGTCTGAAAATCAGTTATACTTCTTTGATTCCTTAAGGAAAACGTGCCACTTGCTACTCAAACACTGGATAGAAAATAAAAAAAAGATGTGTTCACATTGTTTCAAACTGGGGTAGTAAGTAGACCACAATCCCAAACCAGGATTTCAGGAGCAGATGCCAGTTGAAAACCAACTAAGTGGAGAGTTCAAATCAGGGTTTACTAAGTGGAGGTAAGAGGTCTTCCATCAGCTACTTGCCAATACCACCATGTAGGGCTTATCAAAGAAAGTGGCAGGTCAGAGTGGAAAGCCACCTTGCTGATTTTCCATTGGTTTAATGTACCTCTGTATATGAGCTGAAGCAACTTCTTGGCTGTTCGAACTCATATCCAGGCCAGACTAGTGCTCTGTTTACCTCCTGATGCTCCCCAGGAACAGGACTTGGCTACTGTGGAAAACCGACCTTATAAACTCAACACCCCACCCCCCACCCCCCACCCCCGGTATAAATTGTTGTGTTTTCCAGCACAAAGTGGAATAAAACTATAGATTATTACAGACATATTCAAGAAGTATTCAGGACTAAGTGCTCCAATTTTTAAGCAGCCTGCTGTATAAAAATCATAACTAGTTTTGCAAAACCCCTTTCCAACTAGTCTTTTTAAAAAAGTTCATATAAACACTAGTGCTGTTAGCAGAGGCACTAATACAGAATCTAGGGAAGTACCTGCGTAAAGACAAACTCTGAATGCCAACGAGTTCTAGTAAGCCCTAATGCTACGCCACACTATCATGTCCCCTGTTCATGTCATATATTTTAGAAGTATTGAAGAAAATACTTAACATGGCTTCAAAACTTTTTTTTGTATACTTTAAATTCCTACCATTATTTAGGATCACATAAATTGGCAGGTATCACAGGTGAAAATACAACCTGAACTTTCAAACCAGATAAATAATGAGAATAACCATTTAGAAACTGCTTAAAATAATCTGAACAGATTTCATACAAACAAATCCAAGACACTAAAATGGAATATCCCAAGCACAGACACGGGCTGGACAGGGAATGATGAAGAGCAGCCCTGAAGAGAAGGACTTGGGGTATTGATTGATGAGAAGCTCAACATGAGCCAGCAGTCTGTGCTCGCAGCCCAGAAACCAACCATATCCTAGACTGCATCAAAAGGAGCGTGACCAGCAGGTCGAAGGAGGTGATCCTGCCCCTCTACTCTGCTCTCATGAGACCCCACCTGCAGTACTACATCTAGCTCTGAGGGAAACAAGATAAGAAGGAAGTGGACCTACTTGAGCAAGTCCAGAGGAGGCCACAAATATATAAAAGGGCTGGAGCAACTCTCCTATGAAGACAGGTTGGGAGAGTTAGGCTTGTTCAGCATGGAGAAGGCTCCATGGAGACCTTAGAGCAGCCTTCAAGTATCAAAATGGGGCCTACAAGAAATCTGGAGAGGGACTTTTTGTAAGGGCATGTAGTGACAGGACAAGGGGGAATGGTTTTAAACCAAAGGAGGGTAGATTTAGACTAGACATTAGGAGAAAACTCTTTACTATGAGGGTAGTGAGGCACTGGCACAGGTTGCCCAGAGAACTGTGGCTGCCCCATCCCTGGTAATGCTCAAAGGGCTTTGAGCAATCTGCTCTAGTGGAAGGTGTCACAGCTCATGGCAGGAAACAGATGACCTTTAAGGTCCCTTCCAACCTAAACCAGTCTATGATTCTACTAATATATTATGACATGATTGCCTTGTAATACTAAGGCCTTACTTCATGATCTGTAAGTTCACAAGACCAAGTTTCTCCAGCCCTAGGACTGGATTAATTCATGGGAAAAACATCCCGGGAAAGCTGGAAACATTTATTTCCCTAATTTCCTCTTTCTTTTTCTTTTCTTTTTTCTTTCACAGCTGTGCTCAGAAAGTTGGTTGTAAGTACTCTTAGGATAGAAA
This sequence comes from Nestor notabilis, assembly GCF_000696875.1. Taxonomy (NCBI): domain Eukaryota; kingdom Metazoa; phylum Chordata; class Aves; order Psittaciformes; family Psittacidae; genus Nestor; species Nestor notabilis. The sequence goes on from NW_009918590.1 coordinate 20,849, forward strand.
AGTTGAAAAATCTATACAAATTAACAAAACTAGATCTATGATATTATTAACATAAGTCATTTGGATCTATTCAAACACGCCAACATTTGGTAATGAGAAAGATCCCTCCGTATACTGAAATTGAATAGAATCTTAAAGGAGATACAAGTCAGTATTTTTTCACCCTATATCTCATTAGCACCATCCAACAAAGTACTACAAACACAAAAAAGTGACTAAGGTCTTATTGGTATAGTCATCAAAGTTCACAGAGAAAAAAGCTTTTGTAAAGTGTAAGCTTCTGTATGTTTTAAGTTGCCACAGTCAGCAATAGCTTGGTTGTAGGTATTTTGTGCTGTAATTCTTTGAAATTTGCAATTACAATAATAATCTGTTAGAAAATGCATGCAAAATATCATATAAAATACAAACAATAAATTACAAAGCAACCTCCATTCATTAAGAAACAATTAGAAAAACTTTCAGCAGAATTAACTTTATGCACACACAATTTTATCTGCATGTGCAGGCTGTTTAGAATGATTTAAGCATTTTAAAACTGAAATTAAAAAAGATATACATATTTAAAACAATAGCATTATATTAACTTTTAAAAATACCTTTGTTTCTAGTGATTGAATTAAGAAAATTAATTATAATGATACAAATACAGCACTATTTGAGATTATGTCAGCTTTTCAATTACTAACTCTTATTCTTACGACTATAACTCAACAGCAAAAAAGTACTATGTGTTGAAAACTGGCCGATGGTTTCTTGCACATGAAAAAAAAAAAGGCACATGAACGAGTGTAAAAGTTGTCCTAATGTTATAAATTATACACAATTTGAAATAGCTATTGTGTGAAAATTTTTTACTTCCTTCAAAGGAACTGGCTGCCCCCAGAGGAAACTGATTTGCTTCAGAATTTTACAGAATCAGTATCCTACCACACAGAAACATTTCATTTCAAGCAGGATTTGTGCTGGAGCATTCCACCTCAGACCTGCAAATATTATCTGATACAGTGCAAAGTAATGCAAAAGGTTCTGAAACACAGATTGACCCAATAAATTGCCAGTATTTCTGCTGCTCCATGAAGCACATTAAAGATAAGTATAAGGCACAAAGAACAAAATCCTGCAGTTGAGAGAACACTTGTAAGATGGAAACTTTTCTGAGGTAAAGTGACTATGGAGCTACACTATCCACTTTTTACAGCTTAGCAACTTAACCCACTAAAAAACCAGACTTGTGTCTGCATTCAGAAGCTGAGAATTTCTGTATTTCATACTATGCTAATTTTTGTTCATGATAGCCTAACACCACCCCAAAACTTTCTTCAACATTGAAGAATGGACACCACTAAGAGGAGCCTGATGAATGCAAGATGTGACCTACAGTAGCCTGCAGAGTACAGAAGATCTGGGCAGCACTGTGAGGGTACTGTAAGACATTGTGAGGATGCTGTACATCATCCAGTGGAAACTACCTGCATTCAACATGGTTTCAAGTCATTTCAACATTTCAAGTCAATGACAACTGCATACTTTGTTGCCATTTCCACGGTGTCAGCTTTCCTGCATGTGAAATAAGCACACAGATCTTTCCCGCCCTCGGAAGGGTACTGTGAATTACTACAACAAAATTTCCAAAGCACTTTGAGATCCCTGGATAAGGGTGCTGGGTGAGTGTGAAAGTTCTTTCCATATGCTTTTTTATCTTCAGAGTACAACTTGGATCTTACTTTGCTTCCAGTGCCAGTGCAATGATGCCTGCAGCCATAGGTGCAGAGGCTGAGGTTCCAGTATGGCTGTCTGTGCAACGCTGCCTCAGGTCTGTGGTGATCTGGAAGAAATTGAATGTGTGAAATTTAGAACACAGCTTTAGAAATCAGAACAGGTTTCATTTACTCGAATGAGCTGCATGTACATGGAGAGTATTTCCTTCTTTCATTGCAAGGAAAGAAAAAGAAAAAGAAAAGGTGTCTGAATACACGACATCACGCTCAGAGCCTGAAGTCAGTTGTGAACTCGGAGAAGTTCACAAGTTCCCTTGTTGCACTGAAAACGTAAGTTATTCTCCATTCTTTTCAAGGCATGATAAACAAAAAGACTTGCCATGCAGAGCGTTTTAAAACAGCACAATTAGACCTCTGCCCTTCTATTGCCTTTATAGAGCACTTTCCATCTAAGAATCTCAAAGTGCTTCACAAACAAGAATGAACTCCATCTTACAACACCCCCTATGTACAGACTGGTTACTCTCAGAGGCTATAGAGAGATACGGAGAGGTTAATTAGCTTGCCTGAAGTCACACTGGAACTATGTGACAGAACAGAATACCGTTAGGCTCATGCTAAGTACTGTGTTTAATCCTTCCTTCATGCCTTATGCAAAGATTCACATGAAATTAAGCAACAACTCACTGGAAAGTCCTGATGTAATCACAGATTTGACCTAGACATTACCAGCTAATTAGTTATTTGCAGCTTTAAATTGTTACATATTGCTGAAATACACGCTGCCTTATATTTTTATACATAATCTAAAGTGGATGTATAAACTGTGACCTGCAGTACCAACTAGAGACACAGTCTTCTACTTTGTGTTAGGATATCATAATGAATTTTAGGCAGATTCTGTCTGTAAGACACACAAAAAATGCGTTTATTCTAAATTCCACTTCTTTTGGGCCATCTAAAGAGATTATAATCTATGGTCTTCTTCCAGTAGTTGCTAGAAGAAGTAGCTGCTAGCAAAAGTAAGGCAGTAGAGACAGGAAGTCACTACTACCTAACAGAAGCTCAAGCAAAACCCATGCAGACTTGAGAAAAGTTACTAGCAGACAGCAGTCCACAGCATGGAAAACTCCATGAAGGCAGCAGAGTGAATGATGTGTGACACCAAACCTTACTATCAGCATTTCAGCTGATCTCTGAGATTCAGTCACTACAAGACACCTGCCTAGGGGGCAAGGAAGCTGCTTAAACAGCTTCCTACCTAAGCACCCAGAATTATTGTGTCTCCATTTCCTGTAATTCACTAGTATCACACTTCATTTGCAACACAGATAAGCAGAAAGATGGGCAAAGGAGAGATGAGAAGATCAAAACATCACAAAAAATCATAGGGCATGTAAAAATGTCTGTCCAGATTTTAAACTGGAAGATACCCAAAATATGATCTGAAGGAACAGCCACATCCTCTCTGGGCAGAATGCAAGCAATTGCATGCAGAAGGGTTATGTTTCATACATTTGCATTTGCCATATTCAGTAGTATATGTATTACATAATTTGTACAAGGCCGCTTAAAGTTCTTACGACATATAAGCATACACACGCTAACACAAAAGGCTTCTAATAGTGAAGGTGCTAACAGTACCAGGAAATTATTATTGAAAGCAAGTAGTGAGCAAGTGAAGCAAAAAGTTTTAAGAAACTGGAGGAGGGATTAAAGCATTTATAACATCATATCCTTACATTAGTGAACTTACTAAAAGTCAGATTTTTGAATAACGAAGTCCAGAAAGAACCTTTTTCCCCCTATTATTTCATATCCTTCATAAATGCACACCTTGTTAAATAATTTCTTTTATCTGTCATCAGCTAAAAGTTGAACCCCATAAATAAAATATTCGTGTAATGTCTTCTCTCCTAATGATTATATTAATTTAAACAATGAAAAGTAAGTGTTGGAAAAACCTTTATGCACACAAATCCCGTAAAAGTCCTTACAATATTAAGCAGTGAAACTGCATCGGGAACTGTCCTAACATGACATTGCCTTTATTGTAAATGCAAGTAGTGATTTTGCAGGTGGGACTAACATGTGCAAGGACTACAGGATGACATGCACCCAAATAGATAAAAGATTCAGGTATCCCATTTGTAAAAACACTGGTCAGTGCTGCGGCAAGAAGTAGAAGGGAGGTCAGGAAAAAGAGAGGGCAGGAAAAGGGACTAACACATGCTTGTCTCTTTTGTAGCCTAGTACCCTGTCCCTTGCAAAAAAAGTGGTGCAGCAGGCACTTTCCTCAGAGGACCACAGGTTAGCAAAGCCTATGGGAGCTCAGGCAGAAAGAACTGCCCTCAATAACAACTTTTTCTTAACAGACAGCCTCTCTCAGTACAGTGAAAAGCACACTGCATTATGCTATCCGTATCATTCATCCTCTGGAATACTATGCTTCCAGACTGTTTTTATTGTCCTGTAGCTACAGATATTAAGCACAACAAACCATGACAGCTCTTTATTTTGCAAGGTTGTCTCTCATATTCAGAGCAGATGTTGTGGCAGCAGTTTGAACTACAGACCCTTATCTCTCTCCCTCACTCAGCAAGTATTTCCGCAGAAAATGTGTAGG
>NW_009918590.1:25226-62022 GCF_000696875.1 Nestor notabilis
AATCCCATCTGAGCTATTTCAAAGCCAAGTTACTGACAGAGGCTGAGACGTTTAAGTGTATGTTACCTCCAAGATCTCAGGCATTTTTTCAGCCCTACGGATTCACTGTGAGAAAAGCTGCATCCACTCTAAGGAAAAAAAGGGCACCACCAGGCGAGCAAGCTTAAAGAAGAAAAATGGTGCCCCAAACTCCTGTACCACATGAGGGCAACATCATTAATTACAATAAAAGGATGTGGTATTTGACAGCACTATGAAGCTCTCATTAGAGTATATTAGCTGTCATTCTGATTAATAAGGTGGGGAGAAGCAGAAATCTTTGCATCTTTTGTTTAGTACAACACATTTGTACGCTTCAAATACCTTTGTAACAACTGCTGAGCTATGAAAATGCTAATCAGACTGCCCAACAGAAGTCCATCCAATATTTCTAGGGAGATGAATTACATTCACTTCTAAATCTTATGAATCAACTAGATTTGACTGAAGACAATGACAATGTTTCTGGTACTGGCCTAGTTTAACCAACATGAAATTAGCACCCTGGGACAGACGCCTTGATGAAAAGCATAGAAAAATGAAATGAAGCACCACAATGCACTGTAATACCTGCTATATGCAGAAGTCCAACAGGTTTCAGAAAATCCATGCATTTATGAAAGAAAAAAAATCTAGAAACATTCTGATAGTTTCATAGAAGTAACTTGCTCTGAAAAATTAAGGAGATGTCATTTCTGTACAGTCATTATTAAGCTTGCATAACCGATCTTTCCATAGTGTCACTGATTGGGAGGTTAATGGCTAAGGTAAAAAAGAGATTTCCCTTAGCACTCACTGTTCCTTCTGAAGGCTCTGCATTTCTTGCTATTTCATATTCTGTTACATGAGCTCTCTGAACTTACTGAACCATTATTTAACTTCTGCTACAGTTCTTCAAGATATGTTGATTTCTATGAAACTGTGTCCCTACAAGGGACATGGGTTTAATAAAAATCTACTGTTCTTTCTCATATCCTCTGTGTATCTGTATCTACTCAAATTTGAAGGTGCCAGGTTGTGTGTATCTTGATACCCTGAAAGTTTCTGAACAACAGCAGGTTTTTTGTTTGTGTTTTAAGAACTGGTAGGAGATGCTGGGTTTCTTTTGATTTTGTTTTAGGTTCTGCTTAGAGCAGAACCTAGTTGGCAAGGCAGAAAATGTATCTCAGAAGAGAACGAACTCAGCAGATGAATTTGCATTTTTTAGAAAACAAAGAAACAGGTGGAACATTAAGTAGAGAGGTTATTTTCAGATGGTAAGTCATGTAATAGGTTCATAAATTATATCTGTGAAGGACTTTCATATGTAGATTCCTTAGTGCTTTAAGAAATAATTTGAAAAAGGAATTAAAAGGAAATGTGATGCATTTGTGCAACATGTTTGACAAATGAAAGGCCCATATAGATAACTATATTAGGTTGTGCTTAAACTATCCTAGCTGCATGGTCTGTATTTGGGGAAGCTGTCTTCCAGCATTGTCCTACAGTATTCAAAATAGCAGAGAACAGAATAATACAAAAAAATACCTTGACAACTGTGTATTATTAGCCAGTACTTCTGCACTCACTGTGTTCTGAGAGATAACCTCTATAAAGTGTATTTTCATGGTCTTTACCTATTATTTGCCTTTGTCCCAGAGCGTGAGTTTCTACACCTACACCTACGCTGGCACTCTGCAGCTGCTCTTAGAAGCACCTAAAAGTAAACCTAGCTCTTTTCTCCAAGAGTCTATGTAAAAGGCATACACCTAGATGTATCTGTGAAATGCAGTCTGTACACTCTGGGCATGTCAATACATCCAAAAGGCTGGAAATTGTTACCGATACTGTGCTAACACTACTACAGTAAGATTTGGTAAAGCATGAAGTCAAGCACACTTGAAATACCTTCCCTGAGCAAGAAGGAACTCATGCAAGATGATCATTGTGTGTTTAACTGTAACTGTTAGCTCAAGTTATTTCAAGCCAGAATTTGCTTCCATTTAGTTTAGTTCAAAGTCAGTAAATAAAAGCTCAATATGGAAAACAGAGTTGTGTAGATGAAATTATGTTCTTATGCTATCATTGTACAAGACTGAAAAAACCCTCCAGACTAGAAAACCTTTTAGAAGTACATGACAAAAAGCAAGAATGAGTTCATTTGATTTTGATTGTAAATCCCACACCAGGTCACATCTTCCTGATTTACTGCAGCAGCATTTTTGCTTCCTCATCTGAATATAGGAGTCTCACTCCAACAAACCAAATCACCATATGCCTTCATCAAACATTGTTACTCTTCTCATGTTACAGCACGAAGTTGAGCTCTTCATAGCTACTGTGTATATTGCATATATATATATATACGCATAATAGAATTTGGAGAACTTACTTTTAATAATAACCTTTCTATTTTTCTTCTATTACTGTTTTTCTCTTTAAACTTACTGCAAGCTCTAAGCTTTTTGTGAAAAGAGATGAAGAAAATCTGACTCAAAAGAAGTAGCAGGCTGAACAAAAATCTGAGAAATGATGCAGTGAAAAGGATGTGTGGTATAATGATGAAAATAATATACATCTTTATTCTAGACTGTTGTAGCATTTTATAGCAGTTGAAAAACTTTGTCCTCCAAATTTTCAGTTGTCTTTAGTTCATTTCTTGGTTCAAACAAGACTTCTTTCAAAGCTAAATGAGGTTCGATAGGTCTTTAGGAGGACTGGATTTTAGTAGACAAGTTAGAGAAGAGAATAGCAATACTATCATTATTGCTTTCAAAATCAGGCTATAAGCAAGACAGTCACAATGGTGACAGCAATGTCCCTGCTTCCATATGTGTGTGTATTGAAAGGACTGCTTAATACTCAGTTTGAACTGACCTCACAATTTCATGTAATTTCCCACTGGGCTGCAACATAACAGAAGCATGTAGTTGTATCCATTATGGGAGTAGCTGGTTTAAACACAACACAAACAGAAAGCTACTGACTGCATCTACTGCAGTGTTCTGCTTTGTCACTGAAGGTGTCTGGAGGGGGAACATGCCTGCCTCGCTTTAAAGACCAAATAGTAAAACACCCTCAGGTAGGGTATGTGTTTCAGAAGTCAACTGATAATGAAGTGCAGCAAAAATAGTCTTGGAGAGAATATTTATGGTCTGATATTCAAGCATTTGAGATCAGTGCATCTTATCGCACAGACAACATCAAAGTTGTGCACAGAAGTAGTTAAGAGTAAATTAAATTCTGGTAAACAAAGGATCAGCAGACTTGGGTTACTTCTTATGGCTCCTCAGTACACTTATGTTCTTACCATTTGCTGTGCAAAAAGATGCACTGTGGAGGAATAATCTAAAATTGGCACATGCTACTGGATTGCTCCCAGAAGAATATAGGATCTGATTAGCAAAATCAATCAGTGCTTACGGAATTGATGGATTTCAATTAAAATTTATTTTTACTTATCTCTGGTAGCCCATGTGAGATCTCCAATGGAGAGTCCACATTAAGGATGCTTTTAAAGAGGCGTATTTTAAGTTTTTTTCAATAATGTTTATGTAAGAGCTCTGTTATTTCCCTAATGATGGGATAACATATGTTTATTCTATACATAATAATTAATCTCTCCTTTTTAAAGTATACCTTTCAAAAATCTTACAATGAAGTCAAAACCTCTTAGTATTAGAGTTTCTGGAAGTGATAGGTACAATACTTCAGTAAACCAAAAAAACGTTTCATAAGAAAGTCTTTAACAATAAAGGTGAGATCACCTTCACATGGTTTTGATGCTAGTGTAAGTCATAAAGGAGTGACATGTAAGAAATAAGCAGCTGAAATCAAATAAACTCATTCTTACTTTTTGTCATGTAACTCAGAACAAACTCCAGTAGCATATGAGAATCCGCAATGCTGTAGTATAGGAATACCTACACAAATACCTATATATATTGAAACAGTAATTCCATAAAAGCAGAATGTCCATGTTAAGTGAAAAGAATGGAAGACAATCATAAAGTAACTACAGCTATTAAAAAAACAGAGGGATGCACAAAGGTTAAACCAGCTAAGTAGAAAACTACAAATAAAGACTGAGAAACATACAGATATTTTAATAGATTTTTAAAAAAATAAGCAAGGATATGCTGGTCAACAAAAAAAGTATTGACAGGTGTGAGAAGCAATAAATAAATAAATAAATAAGTGTGAAGACAAGACAAAGTGGATAGCAAGGAATAGAAATTAGAAGGTCAAAGGTGCACAGAGGTAGTAAGGAAGGAAAAAGGTGAAATAGTGAAGCGTACCAGAACAGAATAAAGTATAAGGATGTTTTATTTTGAAGTGTATCAGAAGCAAAAGAATCCCAAAGCAATATTGTTTTAGTTGTCCAGAAATAATAGAATAGTCAATAGTAGTGTACAGTAAATGGTTATTTCACTCAATGTTCCTTTTTGGAAAAAAAAAATCAGAGCACAGAAAGATGATAAATCATGTTGCTATTTATAGCTATTTTAAATAGCAAGTTTAAATCAGAAAGTTTGGAAGCACCAAAGAGCTGGAAAGGGAACATGTTAGACTGTACTGTTGATTTTAGCTAGTCTTTGAACATTGGAGAGGTTCCAGAAGACAAAAAGAAAACCCACACAGTGTCAATATTTTGAAAGGGTAAACAGCATTGTCCTAATAATTTCATCTATTTGCCAAGCTTTTATCTAGTGTAAAAGAACTGATACAGGGTTTAAACTAATTATAAATACATTAATTAACTACTATTATATTTAATGGTGGATAATATAAGCTGCTGGAAAAGAGAGCTTGCCAAAGTGCTGCAAATTTTTTTTTCTGGCCACCACTTTGGTTGAAACTAGTATAAACAGGATTCTACAAGACATATAATGTGATACTGAACATTAAAAAAATTAAAATTATTCAAAAGATTAAAAATTTACATGACACATAATACAAAGATTTAAAATAGGGTAATTAGGAGGTCTCAAAAGCTAAGCATATATAAGAAATCAGACACATGCTTAGAAGCAGAGAAATTATATATATGCTTATAGCACATATGAAAAATAAGCCTCTAATCAGGCCTTATACAATTTAGTTCTTGGCCTTAGTATGACTTAATGCTTTTATCAAAGACCCGGAAGAAAACAGTGGAACCTTGAACGTTGCACTTAGAGAAACTCTGGAGTAAGAAGAAATGATGATGAGGGCTGGTCTGGATTGAGTACTAAACCAGTATAGCCAGTGGTAAATAATTCAATAAAGAGACCATAACTATCTTCATATCTGCCCTCGGCCACCAATTCTGAAATAGAGAAGCAGCAGCTCTGAAAGTGGGCTGGGCATCACACAACGATGAACACATTACGTGGCTGTGAAGCTAACAAGTCTCAGTCAGGCTTAATGTATAAAAAAGGGGTAACTGAGTTGGCACTGAATGATACACATTTTCTTGTGCATTTGGCACTGACGCTGCTACTACACAATGTATGCAGTTTGCATACTCCAAGCTCATAAAATGGAAGAAAACATGCAATTCACAGAATGATAGAAGAAGCTTACCTTCATCTATCAAAACGGATTAACTGTTCAGGCTTCATGGCTAGAGTGAAAGACATTAGACAACTAGAGTGCTTTTCATACTAGTAATAAAATCTGTGACACAACCAAATGCCTAGAAATTGAAGCTAGAGAAGCACTGGAAGTTTTTTAATGGCAATGGGTAATTAAAATCACTTGCCCTAAATTTAAATGGATTTTCTGTCACTGGAAACTTTCTAAGAAAGATTGATTGTATTTATGAAAATTATTGTCGAGTTGACAGCAACTGCTGGATTTGAAGGACTCAGGGAGGCCCACAGACTTGGCAAAGCAAGAGGTCAGGCTTGGGAACCACAATCACGTTTCCTCACCTTATAATGTATTAGCCTCACTTAAACATGAAGTTAGCAGAAGTCTTTTAAAGGACAGTAGTGGGGATTTAATCACAGAAGTGAAGACTGCTAGGAGACATTAATTTATTTTCTTTATTATTATTTATCAGGGAGAACAAGAAACATGCCAGGAAGAGAGATAAGGTTTCAGTGGAGAGAAGCAAGTTAAGAACAGAAAAATTACTGGAACGAAGAAGCACCTCAGAACAAGTTTAAAACAAAACTTAGATCATCTGAAAATAGGTAAGAACCCAAGAAGGGATGGCCAGCATCCCAGAATCCTGAGAACAAGGCAGACAGTATTAAAAAAACATAGCTGCAGAACTTTTAACTCCTCACTGATGCCAAGAGAGGTATCTGCTAAGGACCAGAAAGAAAGTGATGTTAGATGTGTGCTTACAGAAACATCTGGGGAAAAAAACCCACCAAAACCTAAATTTTCTAATCAGGAAGAACATAAGACCTGTAAGTTATACACTAGAATAAATAAGCAGGGAAGAGGACAATATTAGCAAACCTGATTAATCCTAGTAAGAGGGTTCAAAAGGTTAAAAGCAGTAATACTGAATATTGGAAAGTATATTGAATTCACTTATTTTGAAAAAGCAGATACAGCAAACAAATACTAATGGTACCAACAGATTACCAAACAGAATTGTAACAATTTGTTGGCTTCCAGCAGAGATGAGAAGATAATGGAAAATGGATGCTGGAATGAGGTAAGGAATAATACAGGAAAGGTAAGTTCTGAGCTCAATCTTGGTTACAATATATCAGCAAGCCAGAACAGGCAGCAATCTGAGTAATAGCGGACCATCACCGAATGTAAGAGAGGAATGATGCTGGATCAAAATAAATCTGAAAAGATATAGAGGTACATAAGAAAACTGATAATATCATGTGTGTAAAATATTAAAACTAGTGATAAATGGATTAAAACCAAGATGAGGCTACATTCTCAGGCCTACTTGATGGGCTACAAGGTATCTGTAATGAAAGAAATCTGTTTCAATGGCAGTGGCAATAGGATCTTTGAAGGCTTCACTTAGAACTGGCAGCAATGAGATGAGTGAAAAAACTTTCTACGAATTTGGTGTACCTGCAGTGCATTAAGATGCAACATGCAGAGGTACCCATGCTGGTTTCAAAGAACAGTATGGTCACCCCAACTGAGTAACACACTGGGGCTTAATGAACTTGCCCACATACAATCTTTTCCTAAAGCAATTCACTAATTAGTGTGAGTTCTCTTTGTCTCTCTTCGCCAACACAAACCCATATAAATTAAAAAACAAACAAACAAACAAAAAAAACACAAAACACCCAAAAAACAAACCAAAAAACCATACTATTTTCCTGTCGTAGGATTCTCCACTGCTGTATGTTGTAGCTAGTGTGGATGCACATTCTTCCAGATACCATGGCTTTTTCCCACTTTCAGCTGTGCTGCTTATGGAGATCGTATAGATGCTATTTGTGTAGCCATCACAGGAGCAGTGGTCTCGACTTCTTCCACCATTTCCAGATGCCCAAACAAAGACTGAACCTAAGCCTCTTCGTCCCTGTGTGGAAACAGCACAAAAGATTTGATTAATAATTCTTCTGTTCCCCTTCATCTGCTTAACAAACAGGTCTTTTCCCAAAAAAAGACATCTGATGAGAGAAAGACAATAAAGAAACTAGCTCACTACAAAGAATCTGAAATGAAAACAGGATTTAGAAGAGTTCAGACTCAGACATCAGAAAAATTCAGAAAATGAGTGGTATGAACACAGCTTTAGAAACAGCTTTAAAACAGTGTCTGTTGCTCTGCATCTATGCTATCCAGCCATACCAAGAAAGAGATGTTGAAGACTCAGAAGCATTAAAATATCACACTGGTTTGGAAAAGGAAAAGAAATATCATACTTGAAACTAAATCCCTTTGTAATGCATTATGCCTTTCGTTTATTAAGGTGCTCTCAGCTGTTTCTGCTTGGGTTGCCTGGTGGCACCAGGTATGGTTTGGGTAACATTATACACTGTGAACCAGCACGTAATTGTTTCACAGACACTGCAAATCACAGAATCAGAGAATAGGTGAGGTGGAAGGGGACCCAAATCATCTAGTCCAAGCCATCTAGTCCATAATGAATGCTATATGCACAACACAATATATAAACAAAAATGGACAAAAATAATAGATTCTTACAAATCTATTCCAATGAAGCACTAAAGCATTAGCTCAACATGATATTTTAAACATATGACTAGCTGGGGAAGTTACTTTGGCATATTCATAATTTCAAATGAGGACTTAAAATAGGTAATCTCACCTTGACCTTTTCTTAATATGCCAAAGTTATACAGTGTCCAAACAAATTGAAACATTTTTGGTGGTTCTAGTACTTTGAAATAGGCATTGATAGGAAAACTGATCAGTTACCTGTGTTACTGATATTACTGAATTACTGATATACTGAATTAAAAGTTACTGACATATGGGTAATTGGACTTTTCTTTATTTATATTTACATATGCCATGCCAGTGAATGAAATTCAGATTCATGCAACTTTATGATCTGCATTAATTAGCAGCACTCTCTATCTGGAAGCACATTACAGGAAGCACTGTTCAGATAAAAAGGTTCACCAAAGGACTAAATTTACCTCAGATTAAATTAAATTGTGTCACTGACATGACATTATCTCAAAGCATGGGACATCCCTCTCAGTCAGAATTATGCTAACAGTCTTATTCATACCTCATTTGCTTGCAACTTATCATGTATGTATGATAAATTAATATTATAATACATAATACACGACTTTCTGTGCATGAATTAATTGCCTGGCCATTGGAAGAGTTTGTGTGTTATTTTTTTTTCTAAACAGACTGCAACTGTGTACCACAAAAAACATGAAGACAGCTGTTGGACATCTACCAGGTCAACTTAAAACAATTAGCAATTCAGAGATTCATTTAATCCACATGCTTAGAGGGGTTTCACTAGGGCTTTTTGTGCTGAGCATAACTGAACATGCACCAACATAAGACAAAAAAAACCCTCACAGTTCACCATCCAGACTTGAGTTTTCAAACATTGATGAATTTCATTTTGTGAGCTTAATAAAAGTATACTACCTGGAGAGACTCTTCTCTCCAGCATAGTAAGTTAAATATCAAATTCTCTTGGGTAGTGTTTATATAAGGTTATGTCTCCAAAATGCAACTTTTCATTAAAGAAACATTTCAAGCAGAGAAAAAAAAATCCCAGGGTGCCAAGTTAGATGTATTATGATATCCACATTTTCCAGAGAAAATCAGTCTGCCCAGCCAGCAAGTATAAATATTTCAACTTCTTTTACTTCCTTTAGTTGATCTTAGCTACTACTCTAACAAAAAGACGCAAAATAGTAACATTTCTTGTTGTTTTAAAGACAACTTTTATGAAGTATTACAAGTCCCCTTCCCCACTTTATGAACTCTCACCAAATCAAACCCCCCTTTCGGTTTGGGGTTCTTGTTCTGCCTGCTTTTCTCAGACAGCAGGGTCTGATTCAGAGCTTCCCAAACCCAGTGGGATGTGTTTTGCAATTTCATGGAGCTGGAACTGGTCTATGAACCAATTTTCTTTCATTTTATGATCCAGTCATGTCCCTTTGTATAACTTTACTTCTTACCCACCATTCTGAAAACATCCAATGAGACAGATTAAAGGAAGGGTAAATGGAAAGATTATTTCGTGCATATTCACTGATTTATTATCCCAGCAGGTAAGTGAGACAGAAATTAGAACCCTCTGTATGTTGTGGGGAATAGGATAGAGGATCATGCTAAAGATATGACGATTCACTACTTTCTGATGTGCTCCTGTTTGACTTTTACTGGTTTTGGTTTGGCTTCATCCTGTTATCTCTTGCAGTTAGATCACGCTTCCCAGCAGTATTTTATTATTTGCTTTCAGTGTCTGTCTCCTCAATGGTCAGTTTTGGCTTGTTTGTCAATTCTGACATCTGTTTCAGTCATGTACAGATTCCTGTCTGTCCTATACTGTCTTTAAAAAACAGCTTCTCTCTCCTACACATACACAGATAACCCCAAAAATGTTAATACGTACTAAGGCAGGCAGAATACACAGAAAAAAGTGTATCATACACACTTCAACCTCCAGAACATGTCAAAATATTCCACTGAAACCTCTTTTTGATGAATTTTCACAAGTATCTGCTATATGGAGAATTTTACATTTTAATTCTTCACAGGCGTTTCTCGAAAGCGCATTATATAACTACATTTGTCCAATTCGATACCCTATGGGAAATTTGGAGTAACTTACCAATACAACCATGAGAGAAGAAAGGAGAATTTGAGTAATCAAACCACAGACCCAAGGAGGAGGAAAATGGAATCCAACTACCAATATTTTATCTAAAAGCCCATCTTTCACTTTTTAAAAAAACAGTTTTGGAAAAAAAAATTCTCAAAACCATATGCATACAGGAAAATATCCCATCAATAACAGTCCATCTGTCAGTTTTCTGCTGTCACCATCAGCTGGGTTTGCCTGCACACAGCAGTAGAATATTGTTTGTCCCACCCATGCAATGAAAACCTCTTCACAGCAGAGTAGGATTGTAGTTTGTGTAAATTTTGCAGGAGTAACCCTTGAATTATTAGCTTCTCTGCACATAGACTGTGTCTGTATTTCTTTAGATGCATACTTATGCTGCTGTACTAACAATGAAAAATGAGCTGCAGACACAGATATGTGAATCCATTTTCAGACACAAAATGTAGTCCTGACGAAAACATGACAATGCATGTTACAAATTCTGCAATGCGGTATTTAAAAATAATAAACACCAATTTAGATTTTAATAATAATGACAGGGCTTTAAAAATAACAGCTGTTTGCACCCAACTATACCCTTTCATGCTGTTTTTTGTAAACAATAACAAATATTTCTTCAAAACTAATTTCTCTTGAAAATATGTGAAGTATCAACATCTCTGTTATTGCAATAAAAATATAAGTCCCAAGTGTACTGACTAATGGAAAGAAGTATTTTCTAATATACAAAGAAAGAATTCCCATTCCTCTAACACACTGCAACACCGCACATTTAACAACTCCGCGTTTCACAGAAAACAACTGCATTACCTTCAGTCCAGAAACATGCTAAAGATCTTGTTCCTAGAAGCTTTTTGGCAAAGCAAATGGCAGTCTTAAAAAAATAAATAGAATAAGCAAACCTCCAAACTAATTTCAACCTGAGTAAAATAATGTGTCAAGTAAGTAAGTTCTGGCTTACATTTACTGCCTATTGTTAAACTACCATTTGGTTTCCACCTTCTCCCTGGTTCCAAACACCCTGTTTTATTTCAATAGACCCAGTCATGCTCCGGAAATTATAAACTTGCAAGTAACTATACCAAACAAGTAATTAGAGCAATAGCATCAGCTGTCCTACTGTATGTGAATGCCATGCCCAATTGGTCTCCTTTGAATACATATGATTAAATAACATTTGGACTGTGTTACAAAGTTAAGATAAACACACATGCAAGCCACTCCGTAGCTTTTACTGTTTGCCTAAATCTATCACCTGTCATCTGCCAGATGCCCAAGGGTGTCAAGATGAAAAGTCAATCCTTGAGCTGTCAAAGAAGCCATGTGTCGTTTATTAATCGGAAGCAAAAGTACCTTTACAAAACATATGGGTACAACTAGAGCAAAATTTAAAAGAGTTAGTGAACTATAGCAGAGGCTATAGACCAGGGTGGAATGGTGTGCCACAAAGTACGTCCAGTGCTTGTCTCATGATGTTAAAAATGCATTACCTCTCCGTCTAGGTACAGTGCTGTTTCTGATTTTCCATTTGCAATGATAGCCATGGACTCCCTCTTACAAACTCTGCAAGGTGTCTGTAACTGCACTTGTGCTTGTCAGTGCACATTTGAGACCATTATGAAATGTTCTCCTTTTGTTTTGTTTATTTCTTAAATTGCACAAATCAATTGCAAAAATAATCAAGTGTTCCATTATGGAAAAGAGAAACTCTTTCACTAACGGCTAAGACTTGCTATTGACCTAGTCACAGTCCAATTTCCTAGCACATTTTCTGGTCAAAGCCAGCGTGCTCAACAGACAGCTGACCTTGAATGAAATGGTCTCAGATCGTTGACAAAAAGGCCCCAAGGCAGAAACTGCACCTGTAAAAGCACAGCACAAGAATGTGAGGGCATTCCCACTTATTTTTTGCTACTGCCTCCTTTTCCTTGGTCAGCAAGCTGCAAGTAGGGCAAGTGATATGAAAGCTCCTATTTTTTTTTCCAGTTTGAAAGCACGGAAGTCTTGGCAGTTAGTCTGCCAAGAACCAGAGCCAGTATGAACATGTTCATAATGACATCTGCAGAATTTCCTAACACTATTAAAAGAACATCCCCTGCTCTAAGTGCGTGCACTTGTGTATATGTATGTGTATACATATAAACCACAACTTTATGAATGAATGCTTTAGAGTACATGCAGGAACCATTATAAGGTAGAGGTCTTCACGCATTCATCTAAGGACAACCAGCAGCTCCACATACTTTCAAGTTGCTTCCAGCACACTTCCATCTAATAAAAACAGTTTCCATCTATGAGTTGCAGTTTAATCCAGCGGAGCAAGATTTATTCACGCTATTTTACGAAGTCTAGACTTTCATTCATTGTTTACAAGTCAAGCTGCCTTAATTCAGCCTGTGAATCCTGATGATTTCATGCCCAGGAATCAAGTGCCCCCCTAACCCTCCCTGCCTATGGGTCAAGTCGTTGTCTCTACAGAAGTGATCAAATTTACGAAGGGAAAGGGAAAAAAGTGTAAAGGAGCAGGAAAGGCAGAAACACTGACCTGAAGTAATTAGAGTTACAGGGGTTGCAGTCAGGGAGAACTAATTTGCCACCAATATACTGGAAATCACACACCCATGAGCAGAAAACAACGAAAATATAAAATGGAGAGAGGAGAGATACTCTATCCACACCTAGAACCTAAGCATTTAATTTCATCTATTCTCCCCTATACTGTACTAAAATTCCTTCATGCTTCCAAGAACGAAAAATACTGTCAGGAAGTGAAACTGATCCTGATGTGGAAGCTGAAGAAAGACCTTGAAAGCTAATTTCTAAAGAGGAAATAACCGAATGTGTGGAACAGAGATCAGTACTCTGGAGACCTAAAAAAACCCTACTATGAAGGCATGATTTTGAGTGTGTAGCACTGCACAACCACTGTAGGGCCAGGCACCAAGGATCACTGCACCCTAAGAGATGCACATGTGAGAGGCAACATCCTCTTGCTTCCAGCTTCACTGATCTCTGTGCTCCCTGGGAGCTGGACGCCACTGCCCTGCACCGAGTTGCAGTGCTGCCAATCTGCTGACTGGCAGCATTCTGCTTTTGAGAAGGAGCATCTCCCAGCTCCTGCTGAGTTTCACCAGTCTGCTTAACCTCTAATCTGGGAATGTAAAATAGTCAGGCACACAACCCTTAAAAGACTCTTCTGTAGACTGCACAACACTCTCACACTTGAAAGTAGGCATCTCCAAAACAGATACCATTAAACTTAAGAGTCCAACCCAGCATTTCTGAAGTGCTATCAGAAGATAGCCAAACATACTATTTTTTACTAAAACAGCCTCCTTGGGTATTAAAACCAAAAATTAATGAACAAATGGAGAAATTTCTGAGGCCATTAATTCTACTGAGGTAGTAATAAAGCTAACAGGTGTACATAACTGAAGATGCATGTTTGAGGGAAAGTCTAAAAATTGCATCTTGTGTGTTTATGTTAGTAGTCATGTTTTTACTCTCAGGAAAACTACTAAGTCAAGAAATTACTTCCTAGTGCTGGAACAGGCATACACACAATACATAGTCAACACAGAAATCTGTCACTACTTAGAAAAGCAATAATTATATTGTTGAAAAGGCAAGTTGTTACTAATAAAGTTAAGTTCTTTGGCTACTTCTGAACCATCTTCTTAATAAGAAAGACAAACTAATTAATGATGACAGAAAGAAAGAAAATGTATTCTCCCAGCTCAGAGGATATGATACCTTTAAACTGTCAAAGCATGAAAACATTTTAATGTGTGCATAAAAAAATAGCTTTTTGAATAATCACAAGCACCCATGCATTAACTCAATAATTATCGGCTTATATCAGTGGAACAATTCAACACAAATCCTTTTATGTGGTGTATTTTTTATTTGACTCTTCACTAGAACAGCTTAAACAGCTCCAAGATATTCCCCGCAGAGATATAATTGCTGCTTAAAGTGCAACCAAAAGAAGTGTTGGTTGAAACCTGAAATCTGAACGTATGGACTACTGGAATTAATTTCTCTTTTTTCCTAAACAAAATAGAGCCAGCTACAGGGCTAGTATGAATTACAGTTCTGGTTCAGGCTATCTCACCATTTTATCATTACTATTGTTGCTGTTTATGATATTGTAAGTGGGATAAACCAAGCTGTGTATTATAAACACCTGTGACAAAAAAAGAGCAGGGTTTTTCGAAATTCCTGTTGCACAAAGGGCCTTTAGTTAACGATAGGTGAAATTGAAACAACGCATTAAGTGTGTGTAAAATCACTGCCCTCAATGTTTTGTGCCTTAAATTTATGTTAAATTCTATGCACAAAAACCATCAAACTTCCAGCAATCTGATTTTCAGAAATCTATTTTTTCCCATGTGACATACAGAAATACATACATTCTGCTGTTGTTCAAGTACATGAGTAAAATGGATACGTGATTTACCCAAAGTAACCAGCTTCATCTCTCAAAAATGCACTCTCTGAAAAGTTGTGTATGGAAAGAGGCCCATGTGCCAAAGCTGCTTTTCAGTATTGGCTTTCTAAATTAAGATTCACCCCACAACAAGAATGGTATGTTTTTTTTATCTTCAAATATATCACCTGTTTCAGGCTGGGCACCCAAAACCAGAGGCCACTTTTGACAAGTCCAAAAGCAGTAATGCTATTCTGGCTTGTTACAACAGTTTCCATATATGTGTGAGATGGGATGAGGTAACTAAACAGTTTTGGTTTCCAGTACACTTTGTGACATTGTAAGGAAAATGGACATTCTGAGGGATATTTTCCTGTAACTGTCATTCCAAATTTTCCTGCCTTTTAGGATTTGTATATTCCATCGCATGTAATGTAAGAACGTTTCTGGTATATTATTTCTTTTTCTGCCCTTTTTTTTTTTCCTTTGTACTACACATTGACTGTCTGTGAAAAAGCTCAGTTTGCACAGAAAGCAGAGAAGAGAAATTTTAACATTAGCTTTGTATCTATATTTCTGAAAGAAAATAAAGGGCATTGTATTAAAGTTCATCCAGGAATCACTGAGCCTAAACTCTCATTTACTGGAAGACAAGATCCCTAATTCTACTTTGAATACTGAAAGTTGCTAACTATGTGCGAATAGCAGGGCAAAGAATTATTATTAGCTTAATGATGTGTCAAGGTTGTCACGTAACCTGATTTTTACTGGGCAATCTCAGCCTGGAGAAGACTAAATTGTATGAAGTATAAACCACATCTGCAAAGCCATTAAGGCATCCTGAGATATGAATATCAGCCAAATGCAAGGTAATAAGGCCTAGAAATGCAGCTGATTGGATTACTAAGAAGGATGAATATTTGCATGTGCAGGGAATACGGAAACAGTACTATGCATGCACAGAGAAGGCTACAACTTCCATGCCCAATTCTGGTATCAAGACTTGAAAAAATGATGCCAGGAAACACGAAATGTTTCAGAAAGAACTACATGAATGAACTGTGGTTTGGAAATTCTGACTAACAGAAGGAAACTGAATATACAAAACATTAGTGTTAAGTCTGTAGAACAGATTTTGAAGGACAGAGTAAGAAGCACCAGCATTAATAGAAACAAGTTAAAATGCAACACACACTTTAGAATTCTACGTAAATCTGTTAAGTTTTTCCCTCATAACTTACTTTATGCACAGAAATGTAGTAGAAACCATCTGTCTGGTTCCTGCAAAACACATGCTGAACCCTCCAAGAAATCAGTAATGAAAGAAAAAACCCCCAAAGGTTAATGTAACAGTAGGTTGCCTGTGGAAATGGTTGCACCAGAGATGATATGGACTGTGATGAAGAAACATGGCAGGTTAAGGAAGTTACAAGTGTTTTAAGGATGAGCCAGGGAAACAAAGTTATTAAGAGATTTTGACATAAAAAGAAAAAACTTGGTAGTGAATCTAGTAATTATGATCACCTGCATTCAAGAACAGAATTCAGGCTGGAGGATGTGAAGAAGCACCACTGATGAGCAAGGAGATCGACAGCCTAGTTTTTGAGCAACTAATGAGTGTGGCTTGTTTATCTTATCAAAATGAAATCTGAGAGGGGACTGTGTTCTGTAAATGTCAGAAACAAAAATGGAAGGAGAAAATTTAAGCTGAAGCACAATTGTGACCCAGGAGCAAATGGTCAGAAAAAGTGCAAGAGTAAACCTGGCTGTAACTTAGTTTCTAACAACAGATTAGTGACAGCTGTGAAACAGCATCCCAAAAGAAATAGAGGGGAAAAGTTTTCTAATTCATTCTAGAATAGAAATCGCTAAATGTATTAATAGGACATGATGACTGTGATAGTAGAGAACTGTACTGGATGACCTACATGGTCATTTCCTGTCTTATGTCCCTATGTTCCAATTTAATTTATCCCAGAGATCACTTGGCCAGAATCTGTAATTACTTACATGTGGAGATTTCTAACACTGTAAGATGCACCGTAAGTATAGCAGAACAGGCATTTTACAATGAAAAGGAAACTTGGAAATTTAGTTGAGTAACAAGCTATGTGTTTTTACTAGTGAAGGTTAGTGACCTGCACAGGCATTGATGTAACAGGTTTCAGTCAAGACTGGCTCTTCCTACAAGATGTGAAAAAACCAGAAAATAATAGATGGATCAAGAAAACAGGGATATCGAAGCCATGAAAACTGGATGAAATTTTACTGACCTAGCTTATGATGAAGGCCACGACTCGATGGTAATTGCCTTTTCTGGTGTTAAAACTATGAATACTATTTAAAGCAAATGGTGCTATGTCTTATGATGTCAGAATTAGAATTACAATGTTAAAATGCCATATAACATTTCCACTTCTGGCACATAGTTAGCACCCACCTCTAGCAGAGAGCCACCAAAGTTTAACTCATTATGCTGAAGTATCTATAAAATCACATGTTCAGATATTACATCATAGATGCAATAGGGATACACACTAGATATGCGAATCATGTAACATATAAATTTCAGGACCTAACATTAGGTTACATCAGCATACTGAAAGTAACATCTTCAGAGACCTTCCCCAAACACATTGATCTTCAACAAATAGTTTTTGGCCAACTAATTATAAATGTGCAGGAGGTCTTGTGCATGACAGAAGTATCTACATATGATCTGTATAAATGACAGCCATACTGGAAGTTATTTTGATATGTGACTGCAAGTCTTCTTGTGGTAACTTCTGCCTTTGATTTTTGTAGACTAACTCCTCTTTGTGTAGGCAACACATCCTACACAGAATGAGGCAAAGAAGTGATGACAGGAAAAGTAAATTTCATAGAAACATCTTTGGTACACCACAAACAGCAAAGCTTTGCCTGGACACTTGCAAATTATGAACAATCTCTTTTACTTTTGAAGTAGAAGCATACAGCAGTAGTAATGATAATAATGATAATGATAATAATGATGATGATGATAATGTGAAATACTTTTCTTTCTTTTATCCTTTCCCTTTTGTTTTCTTCCTATTTCTTCCCTTCCTTTTTCTTCCCTTCCCTTTTCTTCCCTTGCCTTTCTCTCTCTCGTATGTGGGTAGGAGGTTTGTTTAGTGACTGTAAGTGTCTTCTGCTCCCAGAAACACTTTGAACATGAAATCTGCAGCTCGTGCAGCGAGGGAAAAGAGAACAGGTAGTGATGATGGGAGGAGCTGAGTTCTCACAAGAGGTTCAGCCACATAGCATCTGATCATTAATGTCCATAAAACATTTTGGCTTGTGTCCAGCTTGCTAAGCAGAATGGTGTCATGGCAATAATATGAAGGCCCCTGCGCCAAAAGGTTCCCTGCCTCTCCAGCCTCTTAGGCTATACTGAGGATGACCTGCCCTGACACTGATTAGGACTACCTTATGGGTACTGCAAAACAAACAACATAAAGCGTGCAGTTGGCGAGACGTTTGGAGAGGTGAGATAACCAGCTCTTTGAAAACCTGCAATGTAAAATAACAACAGGGGTTGTTATTTACATCCAGAAACTTGACTATTAGGTCTTTGACAAACAGCAGTGAAAGAAGAAGTCAGAGTATCTGAAGTACATTACTCTCCAAATGATGTTGAGACTGATCCCAGAATAACAGCCTTATTTGTATGAAGAGAAATGAACTAGACTGAATGCTGTATCATGAATCAGGGGGCCTAAGTCTATAAGCGCAAGTGCTCATAGCATCGTGCTTATAAACTGTGAGATAGAGACATTCATCTTAAAATCTAATGGTATTTTGGTTTTATCTTTCTGAATCAAGGAAAGGCTTTTGTGTTCTCCCTTTTGTCCCAGACTCAATACAGTCTTATTACATGATTTGGCCACAACCATGTTTTGCAATGCTAAGTCTGTTTGTTCTTGAACAAAGGGTGAAATGTGACACTGCATACCTAATCTTCTCTTGAATATGTTACTTTTGGATATACTGCCCTTCATCTGATTTTTTTCAGGCAAGTTCTGTGTGATTATAATGGAATTGTTTTTAAGATTATTAGATCTACAACTTCTAATACATTGGTATTTAAAATACAAACCTCTCGAATTTTCCACCCTTATGGCTACACTATTTCCAAGAAAAGGACCTTGTCAAATGGAAGCATGGTATAAAGGGAGCTTTTATATTTGCATAGAAATTGTTTGATAGCAAAGTCTCCAAGGTTTCTCTTTGAATTCAAGTATGCAAATTTAATAGAATTAAACAAAATACCCTAAAGATGACAGAAAATCATGGTACTTGAGACAGGTTTAAAAATTGGTTTCCTCATCTTTACCTTGATCCTGGCAGCATTTTTGAAACATATTTAACTTGTGGGTTAGGTTGTCTTTTCATAAACTCAGTTATTACTCAGTACCCTTTTTTTAAATAGATTTGTCTATTTCAATTTATGGCATGTGCTGTGTCTGTGGGCCTCTACGGAAAAACTGTACAGTTGTTTATCTTTGTTATTTTCTGCAGGATTTCGAATGAGTAATCATATTAGCTCAGCAGATTTAAAAATAATAATAGTTCTAAAACACCCTGCAAGAGCTGTTAATTGGAATAATATGTGCTAAAGATAAACCAGGCATCATTTTCACGGATTCCAGTCTCTCAGCAAACTGAACAAGATACTGTGGCTCTTGCATCCATTTCATTTTTACTTCATGAGTATTAACAAAAAAGGTAATAATTCAGTTTAATTATACTCTAATCAAAGAACCACCTTTGATTCTCGTAATTAAATAAGCTGAGCATAATTTCTTTTTCAGATGCTTTTTAAAAAACTTTTCCTTTGCTGTCCTGTTTTTAAAAAATAACATTCATATGCACAAAACCCGAAGAACATAAATCCTGAACCTTTGTGTAGAGCTCAACAAGGTGCCAAATTTTCCTGTACCTTTGTTACTTTAGTTTACATCACAGATGCTATAGTAGATGCAATACTGTTGTTGTTCAGTTAGATATTTCTCTAAAAGGAAGGTCAAGATCTGTACACAATGTAATAAGCACTTTTGTCTGCCTGTTATTATTTGCACAACTACTGTGGCTGCTTGGGGAAATCTATGTTTGGCTGAGTATCTAGTCATTACCTTGCAGAATGATCTGATTTTAGGTATATTTTGGCACAGAGATAATTCATCTTTTCTTCTCCCATTTGCCTCATCTTTTACAATGACACATCTTATGACAGTGCAAGAAAATATAGAAAAAGTACCTTTATCTGAACATGGAAAGGCATGGTTTATTAAAAAGAACAAGAACGGGTTCATCTTAAAGTAATTTTTGGTCTGGAAACTAAGTCTATTAAGGAAGGTGATAATTGAGAAATGCATTTACAATCCTTCAGCCCATATTACATTTTGAAGAATAAAAATTAGAGATTAAAGTTAAACATTTTGTATTTCTTATCAATATGATTTTACGTAGGTTTCAAAGAAAACTTTTATTTCCTTAGTACAAGTGAAAAAGCTTTGCTAGTCAGAGCCAGGCAAAATTTCCAAATATATGGAAATATTTAGGTCTACTCAACTCTGCATGTGCAACTCTGGCAGAACAAAAAGTCGATAAAATGGAATAGAAGTTAACTGTAAAAATAATAATTCGACTTGCATCAAAGATGACTTCTACTGTTTCTCAAAAAAAATTTACCAAACTTTTTCTGCATTGTTATCAGAAAAAAGACCACCTCAGAATTTTAAAATTTAATACTATATTTCCTCTATATACTGGTACTATAGAACTGGTAAAGCTATAGAACAATGTGCTGGTAAAATGAAATTCATATGGGTTCTGTAGTGTATCCTCTCGTATTACAGCTGTAATAGTAACAAGGGAACAATAATGATTGTAGGCAAGATCCATGCTCTTGGCAAATTATTCCACATTCTTGGTTTATTCTGGATTTATTCCCAGTTTGAGATTTCAATAAGGAAATGGCTGAGTTCTTCTGGTACAGAAATCTGGGCCGAACTTTTCATGATTGTCTTACATGAAATATTACATTTAAACTAACACATATAGAAGTTTAAACATAAAACTTCTTCTGTTGAAGTTCCTCTGCATTCTGCAGTTACATTAGGGTCCCCTTCATCCCTTTATTGGTTTTGTTCTCTGTGGTCACCATTAAATAGTAGTAATCTCTATCTGGATGATAGAATGTGCTGATAGTCCACCTGAAAAGAGGAGTGATGATACATGGCAAGCAGTAAAGGAGATGCGTTTGGCCTTCTACATACTTCTTGTATTGTTCTAAGAGCACTTCAATAACTATTATAATAATGATTACTAAACACAGCATAATTCTCTGGGGCAGAATCTATCAGTGCCCTTGTAAATGTGTTTAACTACTAAGACCCTGGAATTTCTAACATGGTAAAGTTCAGTACATGCTTGTGTATTTTGTTATGGAAGGTTTCACATATTACATAAAGTGCAAGAAGCAAAAGCATAAAGCTGCAGCTCCACACCAACTAGTCATCATATGACCAAGCAGAATGAAGGCAGTGGTCCATGGCTGCGTGGTAAGTAAAGCATTCACAGAACTGAGTTTGAGGGACATGTCTTTAACATCAGGTAGCATTGAAAGCACACAGTCCCTGCTGTTAGTTTAGTGTTTCAGTAATTGCTCTTTATAACTTACCTGCTAGGTAGCTGAGCATGTATTATCATTCACTTTTCAGGACGGAAGGACGGGGTGAGAGTAAGAAATTCATGTGACTTTATCAAGGGAACCAAAATAAGCCAGGGATGCAGATGTGAAGAGATGTGAACTCCCACCTCCTAGGCTTGTGCTGCTAGGCAACGTTGATGGTGATACTAGCTATCAATTTTATGATGTATTTATTTACAACTTACAGTCAAGTAAACCGTAATCACGTGAAGGCTTCACTGTGCATACAGACTGTCAGCCTGACCAGGTCATCTTGTAACTCTGCCTATTACCACCCTGCACCCATTGCCCCTCTTTGCATTTCATGGTACACCTTACATTAATATAGTATCTCAGCATCAGACAATGTCTTTTACACATAGCACAGATCTTCCAGGCTGAATGTTGCCAAAATCAGTCTTGGCATGCCTGGTTAAAACACTTACTGACTTCAGTAATACCTGCATTTTCCCTTGCTGAACAGTGTTACCATGTTCCAGGAACTACGTTCCGGTTCCACTTTGGTCCAACAGTTTCAGTCTCTTTAAACACTTTTTTTTTAATTAATCTCACCTTTCCTGACCCAAGAGCCACCACTGAACCAGCAAGTCTTTTGCTACATTCAAAATAATGAATAATGCTCAGACCTTCAAATGCAAAGCTTTAAAATCCTTTCCACCAGTCCTATACAGTGGAAAAAGGTGTGACCACTGGAAAATGCGGAATTCCCTAATCTAATTAACAGGCAGGAGGATAAAAGGAAGAACTAAAAACTAGCCTCTGACATCAGAAGTTCCTCTAACTACTCATTTCCTTCTATGATCTTATTTGTTTGACAGTAACTTTCTAAAGAAAACTAAAAATGTCTTAGATTTTGTCATATAGGGGCATTTGGGGTTTTGTGTGTTGTATTACCGAAGATCTCCGGGCTACATCACAGAGAAAATGTGATAGCCCAAACTTGTAGAGAAATGTATATGTAAGTTATAAATAGGTTGTAAGTTCTGAGACCAGACATAAATGCTAAAAAAAACCATGGGTGTAGACTATTTAGCCCCCAACTCCCTATTAAAATTATGAAACTTCCATTAAGAAATCAAGCAAAACAAAGTAATGATAGAAATGAAGAAAAAGGGGAAAACAGTTAGGGCTTTTGCTTTTAAATTTCATTGCAATTCAGATTTGATGACTTGGCACTGCTGTGCAAAGCAGCATTTTTCAGTCTTATTTCTTCTTGCAGAATTACATCATTACCTCAGAGCCATTTTAAAGGACACTAAGGATGATGTATTCCAGTTGAAAATGAGCAGAGCTGATACTTCAGGAAGGACTAACCATCAGGTCACTATAAAAGGAAAATGCATTTTTAGTTTTATACAAAGAAAGCTTTTCTTTCCTTCAGAATCCTCTACTCTTCCCCTTGCTGTGTACTTGCACATACCAGGCACATGTACGCTTACACTTGCACACAAAAGCAGATCCAGGAGATATGCTTTGAAGCCAACCTACCATTCTGATGCCGTTCTCAAAGGCCTGACGTGCTAGAGAAGCAGGTCCATCCACAGTCTTACCGTCGTCATCGGGCCCCCAGCTGGCACTGTAGATGTGGATGTGCTGAGGATTAAGGCTTAGAGACTTTGCTTCTACCATGTCTGTCACATCTCCATCCAGCATCCGTACACCTTCAGAATGAAAGATACAATGAATAGGACCAACCAACTCAAAATATTTCTTTGGTTTTTGTTTTCTTCCCTAGGGAGAATTGGTAGGACACTGAACTGAATGATCATAGGAATTTAAACTTCTATTTTAAAAAAACCCAAAACCTCTTTGGATATGAGCTTTTCCAATAAAAGAAAAAAAATCTCTAAATGAAAAAAGACAAAAAGGAAGTAATATTTTGGTGTCTCTTTGGAGTTATAAAAATTATCTATGAGTCATTTACCCACTGTACAGCCTTTGAACTCCAGCAACAAAGTTTCATGCTAAAGAAAACTCAAAAAGTACTTGAACCTTGAAATGCTTGTGTCTCACTTGATAATATATGACTTTCTTTTTTCTTTTGCACAGCAGTGAAACTGCAGCACCTACTTTGAGGCATTCATAGTCCCAAGTCTGTTGACAGACATAATAAAAGGATTACTCTATACCAAAGAAGAAACTGGGGAAAAAGCTCATGTGTACTGACTGACAATTAGAGGAAGTTACTAATGTATACCCTATATGTAATATTATTCAACCTGAAACTATATTCTGAACATCCTCCTCTGTGCAGAAGTTTTTGTAAGGTATAATTTGAAATTCTTGTGTTAAAAGAATTCATTCATGTGGATTTGGACAAGTCAGTGTGCCAGCCCTTCGAAAGTGAGTGGCCTCATGATGTTTTAAGATCACTAGATTGAATAAGGTAGGCTTAAATCTGGAAACAAATTAAATCTTACAGTTTTGACTAACTAAGATTTTGACTGAAGTTAATTCTGACTGAGAAAACCACCAATGCCAGTTTTAACCCAAACAAGAAAAAGGAACTACATATAGCTAACATAAAATTTTATCAGAGATGTTAAATATTAAATAATAATTAGCATGAACTGTATGATAGTACAGAGAATGATTACTTCCACAAACAACAAGTTTGACGCTTTTTCCATTTTAAAAGGCCACTGCTATTTGTAAGCCAAATCTACATATTTTTAATGACAGACACATTTTATTTTGCTCATGAGCTTAGACTGAAGTAACTTGAATGTTTACCAAGGCCTTAACTTCCAATTAACAAAAGGCAGAGGGGGACCTTTGTGGATAGAAGGTCTTCTTTTTTCTTACTCTAGTTGACTCAAAAATGAAAAGTGATCATATTTCTACACTCACACAAAAGCTGCCCATGTTTTGTGAGATCATAAACTTTAACAAACAGTGATCTCACTATGAACTTTACTTCATAAAAAAGTTATTAAACCAACTCTGGGATTCTCAAGTTTTATTTTTCTTCCTCAGCATAATCTCAGAAAATTAATGATGGGTGGAAGTTGTGTTCTCCACTTCTTTCAAGCACACTGAAATACATCTAGTTCTGAATAAAGACAATAAAAGGTACACTGCTTTTGAAAGAAGGAAAATAAAGCATTCCTATGTATGTCTGTTACTGTGTAGGAAGCCTAAATAATACTGCGTGCACCCGGTGAACAGTAACTCCAAATTCTGCAATTGGCATCTGAAGTAATTCACACCAAGTTTTTTTTTGCTAATGGTGAAGTGGTGAATTCTAAAGCAACATGGAAAAGGCTGTGACTCAGGTGTTGCTCTCTCTGGCCAACAACTTACAGACATGCTTCCAGGGTGACTTTGAACAACAGATGTCATATTGGCTATTCAAAACAAAAATAATTCCTTCCCTTCCCTGCCTTTCCTTCCCTCTTTCCTGCCTTCCTTGTCTTGCTTCCCTTCCTTTTTCTTCCTTTTCCTTCCCTCTTTCCTGCCTTCCTTGCCTTGCCTTGCCTTGCCTGCCTTGCCTTGCCTTGCCTTGCCTTGCCTTGCCTTGCCTTGCCTTGCCTTCCTTCCTTCTTGTCTTCCTTGCCCGCATGCCTGCCTGCCTGCCTGCCTTTTCATTCCTTTCCCAGATGTCTGGAGTAGTTAATTCTGCCTATAACAAACCCTTCAAACTGCACTAGGCATGTGGTGGTAGTGCAAAAAAAGCTGTCCATAATGCAATTAACAGACTGAATTTGCAGACTGTTCCACCTAAGACTTTAAAGCCTTGTAAACTTATTCCAGTATTTGCAGTAATTGCCAAAATACAAGCGGCATTTCGGTCAGAACAAACTTTCAATGAATCACAGGAAACATGCAAAACTGAGCTGAAAGCAAGTTTTCTTTTAAAATGTTTGTTTTTAATCAGCATCTGACTTAAAGAAACAGCTGAACTAGTTCCTTGTCAGCTGAAGACAATCTACATCTGTTGTGCCATAATTCAGTGTTACAGTTTTCCCATCAGGACTTGAGCCCAGCCAAGTAACTAAGCTCCCAAATCCCTGCAGATGCTTTGCAACTTCCACAATCAGTTTGCAACAATAACACCACACTAATAATCCTGTCCTATAAAAGGTCTCACAACCTCTCTAGGTGGTAATTTGCTATGTGTGATTACTGCAGAGAGTCATGTTAAGAAAAAGAGCTACCCCTTTGGTGCACTTGTTTGTCTTCCAGTGAAAGGGCCAGTAGCTCAGCTAAGCACAAACTGCAGGCACAGTGCATAATTTTTTATGAGAAACATGTCACAACTTGTAAAAGAACTGAAGGTCCAGATCGTAATTTTACTCAAATTCTCTTACCTGCAGATTACATCTCCATTTACACTGTTGTAAGGGAAGGCTCAGACTTTCTAAGGATATTATTTCTGACTTATTTGTGGTCAGAGGTTCTTAAATGTGTGGAAATGAGACAAGTGCAAACACATTTTGAAAAAAGTGAGCATTACTGGTGGCTTTCTTGTTAACAGTCTCCTATCACAAAGATCATTAATCGGATTTGTTCAGCTGCCAGTATCTGACAGACTATCAATGGAAATGATTTATTTTCTGCTTTGCTTTATCTCCTTACTATCCCTTACATGTCCAGAGATGCTTTTTGGTTTGAAGAAAGAATACTTATTGTGTACACTTACTGTGGTGGAGCAAATTCAACACCACTCTCGGCAGGTGCTCCTCTATGTAAGGAGAATGTAATTGCTTTACCTCTCCTCTAGTTTCTTCTCCAAGAAGGCCCCAGGAGGGTCTTTAAATCCCTGGAAACAAGCAAGCTGAACACTAAGTTCAGCATAATATAGTTCAACATTTTTATACTCTATCTGGCCTGTGGAGAGGGAACACAACCACTGCATACTCACGTTAGCTTATGGCTTTTCTGAGGGAAGGGAGGGAGGCATGCCAAACAGAGGTCAGTAGCAGCAAAATTCTCAAAGGTATATACCCAGTGGAAAAGGAAGCTTAACCCCCCTTCCCAATACTCTGGAATTCTCTCTTGCCTCTGACTTTCTTCAGATTATCTGTTGAGTCTCCTGAAGTCTTATTTTCAAGTGCTGATGCTTTTAAACAGTGGCACATTACCTTAAGTGAGGTTTGCACAGTTACTATTTTTCACCTTTCTTTTAAGAGCAGTGTTAGTGATGGCTCTGCAGAATCATGGTGACAAATGGAGTGCATAGAATTTTTATTTCACTGAGACCATTGAAATTTCTTGAAGGCTGTATATTCTCCATACTAAATAAATAAAGGCACACATATCCAGTCTTTTTGTTCACATTAACTACATTCATATTATGTCCATCTGGATCAATTTTTACACTATATTTAGAAAAGGCTGTGATTCAGCTCATATGCCTGTAGGGTTTCTAAAACATTATCACTGCACATTCCTAATGCTTAATAAATAAGAACCTTTTAAGAAGCCACTGTTACTAATGAAGAACTTTTCAAAGACATGCATGCCCAAGCTGTTGCAGGTTGTGCGACTATCTAACTCATAAATGAAACTTCACCAGAAGCTATCTTTTATCTCTATTAGTGCACTAACTCTCCTCTGACTCTCATCGGACAACACATTAGATCTGATTTCATAGCTGCTGGTACATGACCAAATGCCATGTCCACATGAGACAGCTTGCTTATCTGCCACAAACTCACTCACTTGGCCAGTTCTGATTTTCTAAACCACTCTGACAGGGTACCTTTGTGCAGGCAGGCTCTCCACCTGAAGGGAAATTGTTTTTCTGTATCACTTTAACTTTACATTGGATCAGGTACTGTCTATCCTCTTGAAGCCAGCAGGAATACAGAAAGCTGACATCAGGATGATGTTGTGCGCTTTGGCTAATTTGAAATGCAGCTGTGCTCACATTTCATTTGGATCAAACTTTTACTGATCCAGTAGAGAACAGATACAGTACTATTAACTGTGGAAACATGGCCTCAACTCTGCCTGCTCATATTTCTGAACTGTCATCTACTGTATATATAGGTAAACGTTTCTATTTTCACAGATGGGCTCTATTTTGGGACAGAAAATCAAAAACTAATGAGCTTGAGCTATAGTTTTTCTACTGAAAGCCAATATATTAATCCCATGATTTCATCAAAAGTTCAGAGTAAAACTTCACTTGAAGCATTTAAAATCTGGCACAGGCAGGCTACAGCCTAGGAGATACATAGATGACATCTTGATAGTCATCTCCACAAATTAAGCCAAAGGTCTTAATTAAGAATTCACAGAAAACACTTGGAACCTCTTGGCTTGAGTAACAAGAAATTAAAATTGCAATTGAAACTTGTATTTCAGGCAATAATCCTATCACACAGAGGGATCAAAAGAAGTTTCTCCCCAATCACAGCTAAACATAAGAATGCGTTACGTTTCAACAGTGTTATTTTGGGATCAATATGCAAGGCAATATTCCTGATGTATACACTTACTTCTGGTTAGTCAAAGTTCACCATGTATAGCTCTGAATTCGTGAGAAAACCCAAATGCCTTTATTCTGGGGTTTGTGTTTTCATCGAAGGTCTCACCTTCTGTTTTTTTGTGTCTACTGAGAGGCAGTGTTCCAGGGAGCACTGGAGAAGTGTTACTGCAGACAAACTCCTTCAGTACTGATATTTAATGACCACTCTACAACTGAAGTTTACTTGCTAATGGAGCTAGGTTTGTTACAACACATATCTCCTTCTCTTGTTAGAAAGGTCTGAATGTGCCATTTAGCACAAATGGCTCACTGCTTACTTTTATTTTTGGTAGGATATTGTCTCACATACCTCCAATCTTGGCATTAAAGGCGATTCCTACTGTGCAGTGTGAGTTGTTTGCTGTGGCTGCCACTTCCCCAGCACAACGGGTTCCATGCCTGGAGTCAAACAAACATTTTTCCAAATAAGCACAGACCATTGAGGTTAAAGGTTTTGACTTTGCTCATCTTTAGGTGCAAAAGCACAACTACCCACAGTGTTTTGCAACACTTAATTCCTTACAGTAATTTGCACCCATGCTACAATACTCCTCTGAACACATTTTAACATTATCACAATCATTAAATTCTTCATTGTAGGCTTTTTAGCTACTGAAAACATGTGTGGTTTGTAACAAACACATATGATGATACATAATCCACAGCAACAGAAAGAAGTCTTGGATACCAGGTTTCTGATTTTGAACCAAATCTTCCATTAACAGACAGTATTTTTGCCCTGCATTGTCTCACAACTGCTCATGTTGCTAGTATGTAGATCTCCATACAACCTCTAGAAGGCATAGCCTGGACCACACTTTTCCATTGGGAAGATGACTGCACTGCTGTTTAGAGGCAAGCCTTAAAACTGGCTACATGCCAGGTATGCTCAAAGCTTCTGTATAGGTGCATTCTGGTCATGCCTTGGGCCAACCATGAAAGCCTGCTGCCTTTCCATAGAAAGAAAAAACAGGAAGTACCTTCCACATCAGAGGTATACCGTGCACCTGAAAGCAGAGCTGGGCTGCAAGGGAAGCTGCTGAAAGGAAACACAAAACCTCCAGTGTTTGTTCACCGCCTTCCCCACTGTGCAAAGCCACAGTGGGATGCCTTGTCTAGCCCTGAACCATGTTCTTTACAGGGTGACAGCAGCCATCCATATAGCTACATGTAGCCATCCATGGCTACAGCAGGAAAGCTGTTGTAATTTTTGTCTGCAATATAGGTTTCATGGGGTGTTTTCTACCAGTAAGTTTTGCCCTCATTCTTGTGCTGTTAAGCAGCTCCACTGCAGAAATGCAACAAAAGCAAGAAGGAGCAAACCTAGTGAGCTGCTGCGAAGAGAAGATACGGAGTTTCAGACAAGACACGAAAAGAGATGGGGAGTTGATGAGACAGAAATAGAATGATAATGTAAGGCTTGGGTAGCCGCAAAGAAAGAAGTTTAAAAAGCCAAGGCAAAAAATAGATAACAACATGGCAAGCACTTCACAGGAGGCTAAGTGAGGTCAGTTGTGTACACAGGCACTCTACTGCTGGTGGTGGTTGACAGACTGCTTACAGAGACATCTGGAAAACACACGTGTTTTTGAATTAAAGTTGACGCCCACATTACAGACAAGAATCACAGTTGTTTTCTCTTCGTACAGCTTGTTTTGGGTAGAGTCACTTCTTATTTCCTTATTATCAGTGCAACTTTTTTTCCTCAACCTTTTGAGACACTTAGATAAGAAACACTAGGATAACTTGTTTTGAATGGATTAATGTAAAACAAGAACACATAGGACTAGGAAAAAAAGGGAGGAAACAAAAAAATAACCAACATAATTAGCAATGCTAAACTGTTAGAATTTCAAAGGAGATCATCCAGTTTATCAGATAAGATAGATATAATCTATGAGAAAAGTGTAATATTTATTCAGAAAATCAAAGTGACAAGTTGGATACTGATAAATCCTAAAGCTGGATCAAGGTTTCAAAACTATATCTCATTTGGTTGCCAAACTTGATCAGAGAATTTTTCAAGACTGAATTTGAAGTTTGTTTTTCATATGAAGCCTCATTTTTAAGCCTTTTCTTCATTCAAAGAAAGCCTATTTAACTCTAATTGATAAAACAATATTTTAGTCTGTTACGGAATTATTTTGAAAAGCCTAAAAGAAATAATCTATGAATTAGAGATGCAAAAAAGTTTCAAAAATATACTTCTTAATTTTCAAGGATTTTCAAATAGTGTTATAGCTCTGTGTTTGTTTGTAGTGTCTTTTTAAAATGTATGAATATTTGTAGGAAAATGCCTGTCTTAAGAAATATTTACAAGACATATGATTCACAAACTTCCCTTCTTCTCATAATGATTTTGTTAGGAGGCTGCATGAAGATGAATGGAAGAAACAGTTCAAGTTTCTCTATGGTTCCCATAGCTGCTATTTTGTTAGTTACATCCACACTGCACCAGTAATAATATTTCCATCAGATCACCAAACCCACCCTGGTCCCCCCAGCATCATGTAATGCTTCTAGAGGGGAAACAGAGGGAATGTGTGGTGGGCTTGGGAGGTGACTGCACCTCCCAGCAGCAATCCACAGTAATATGGGATTACTAGCAACATGAAACTAAATTCCATCTGGAGAAGAAATAACTGCAATGGTAGATAAAACTTCAGTAAGAAGTAGCCAAGCCTTTAAAGGAAGTAGCGTGGAAGTATACGAAGTAGCATTACACATACTTTTTGAATAAAGTACAGTAAGAAATTTCATGTAAATTTCTCACAGAAAAAAGCATATTCCAGAGAGAATTAGATCTTCAGACAGTTTACAGCACATGAGTTAAATCGACTTTGCTGAATATTTCAGTAGTACTCACATACTAGAAAATCCTGTTTATCATATTGAAAGTCCAGTAATAGTATAATTCTATTTTGTAAGGAGACTTCTATGTTAGGATCTTGCTCCTCTGCCAAGATTATTGTTAACTGCCTTCTACATTTATAATGGAAGTGACAAATATAGAAGTTGTTTTATTCATTTCAAGGCCATATGTATAAAATTACACTTACAATCAGTTTCCCACTGTGTGAATTAATCATATATGCAACTGAGTTTGTTTTAATCAGTTATCTGTTATAGGTCCTTTAAGTAATATTTCAACTACACCGTGATAAGGAAGATTTCTAAAAGTCTGCATATAAAAATTATGTTCTTTCCACATTGCTTTTAATTTTCCCTAGTCTAGATTTTTGCTTGAGGTCTATTGTTTGGAACAGACTCTGAATTCTGCAGTTAAAATTAGAAAAGCCTTCAGATTAATCATTACATTGATTTGTTAACTAACTTGATGAACAAATATGATGAAACTGATGCTGGAAATTGATCAAGTGTGCTTTAAATCTACGAAAACTTTTACTCAGCATGAAATCCTGAAAACTTCAAACAGTTCACGAAGGCAGCATAAGCAGCAACAAGAGGTGAAACAAGAGATGCTTTCAAGGTAGCATTTTTTGTGAAGGTATATATATATCAAAACATAACTATCACCTGTCTTTGTGGCATGCCTGCATCCCATAGAACTTGTTTAAAAAGTTGATGCAGTCCTAGAACAGAGCATGACTGCCATTCTACAAAGGCCTATCTTGATGAACTTCAAGGGTTGATGCTTCATTTCACTACAGCCTTTGCCACCTCATGTCGAAAGGAAGTAAGTTCCCAGGGTATTAAATAGCTCCTTGAAGGAACACTTAGCTAAAAGGTTTTGCACTTCTCCTTTGTGTTAATGTCGGGGTGATGAAGTATCACAGAATAGAAACATGAAAGCAAGCTTGGTTATGAGACATTCTGCCCATCTACACATGGGTTTCCTATCTGCAGTCTAATGGAAAGAAAAAAAGCTTTTTTGTTGTTGTTTGTCTCATAAGGAGCGATATGAAATATTGCTATTCAGAGACACATTCAGGCTCCAGAGGCCACCAGGTAAAAGAAAGAAGATGTCACAGGCATTACTGGCTTAGCTTTAACTGCTTTAGCTATTCTGCCATTCAAGTAAGTACAACTTTTTCAGAAATGTATTTATTTCAGCTTTTGTATATGAGAGGGACAGAACAACAAAGAACAAGGAAAATACGTAGGCAATTAAGATCGATTTTATTCTCTTTTTATAAGGAGGAAATTTGCAGTCTGTCATTAAGACAGCAAGGTGTCAAAGACTTATTCAGGAAAACCTTAGTAAAGATAATATTTTTGCCTTATGATGCCCTCACTATTATATAGAGAACTTGAAATAAATTGTTGAAGAAATACACTACTATGAAAAGATGTACTTTACTTTTTTCTGTGGCATGCACGAACAATGCTTGAACACCTGGATGCTAAAGGTACAGTATTTTGATGGCTCTCTAAGTAAAAGAGAAATATAAGAGCTGCACAGTCATCTGTTACACAGAGTAACTTTTTTCAGTAACACTTTTTCCTGAGACAGAAATGGCTCAATATTTCAGGCAATGATGGCAAGAAAAAAGGTGCGTATGATTAACTATCTCTCCCCATCCCATTGGCATAATTGAAATGCAAGACATGTATCTTTCAATAATTACTCTTAATTTGTCTTTCAGAAGGGGAAAAAGGTATAAGGCACCAGAAACATATTTAAGACAAAAGTTAGTTAAGCTTGCCTCTGAACATTTAGGGTAAGGAAATACTCAGACTTAGAGAAGACAGCTGCTGGTAATTTGAAAAGCCCCTGCCATGTAAAATGCCTTTGCATTTTAGAGCCTCCCTCTCTAACAGCTATTCTTTGAATTCCACAAACACTCTGACCATGCATTTCTTTGCTGCATTTTACTCTTCTGGAGTTCATCAAGTATTTCAGAACACAAAAAGCTCGGGGGACCGGGGGATTTAAAGCCCTCCAGCTTTTCATGACACGAACACTATAGTCCATCCCACTTCAACCTGTCACCAGTAAGTCTTTTCAGGACGGCAACTTAAGGAGAAAAGACTTTCAGAGTACTTCAATGTAAGCCCATCACAAATATCTCTGGGCATACCAGTAATTTACTGAGAGCTACTCAGCAGAGGAATTAGTTTGTAAACAAATGAAGAAAACACTGGGGGTTTGGGGAGTGTGGTTTTTTGTTTGGGGTTGTTGTCTTTTTCTTCTTGTATTTTTTTTTTAAATCCAGGGAGGAGTCTACAGAAAAGGAGACAACTTCATGTCCTTGCAAATTCTATGCTGCACATATTGTAAGAGTGGATATTAAATAATTGTAAAAAAGGTTAGAATAATGAGTCTGAAAGTTTACATAAGATGATATACATTTTAATAGTTTGTGCTTGAACAGCCTACTTTTGATAGCCATCAACTTCCTTTCTCAGACTAATTATATAATAGATATATTCTTTATGCACTCTTTATGCATAAAGACAACACATTAATATTAAGGAAAAAAATACTTTCGTCTTTATTACAAATAACAGTAGAATCCTAGGGATGGAACCTGTAATATGAACTAAACTGTGCAGTTGGTGGATATTGAAAATTATTGGACTAAAGGAACTCTAAAGGTTAAAATAATTTTCAAACCTCTCTGAGGAGAGGAAGAATGGAAATTTAAGTATCTGTATGGAAATACTTGAGTTGGCATTTATTTTTTGCAAAACTCTTTGGTTAAATTTTCAAATGTTTTCAAAAATCTCTCTTACACTGGAATATATTCATGAATAGGTAAATATGACTATGAGACACCACTGCTGGAGAAAATGTATTTACTAGCAATCACCAGAGAAGCATTTTATCAGAAATGCATTTTATTGAGCAATGTTTTATGCAGTACATAAGAAATTATGGGTTAGACTTGTTCATATTCAAATGGCTCTAAAAATCTTGAGGATGAGAAATATTTTCCAAAGTGGCACTGGGTTGGGATGGTGTTCTAGGAATGTCTGAAAAAGGAGATCTAAAGAAACTGTCAGAAGTTAAAAGCAGGGACAAGGAAAACCTCAAGCTTCAGCCTTTTGTCTGCTACAGCTGAAAAAATAGTAAGAATAAAGCTATTTCACAAAGGAGTGATATTTGGATATTAGCAGTGGAGAAAGAGATGACAGAGTAAATGTGAAAAACAAGTTACACAAATCTTAAATGTGAGATATCAGGAAAAATGCCAAAGACTTGGGTGTTACATCACAGACAGGATCCTTTTTCTGAGCATCACAGTGTTGTAATGTGGTTACAGCACAGGACTGGAA
Source organism: Nestor notabilis (assembly GCF_000696875.1). Taxonomy (NCBI): domain Eukaryota; kingdom Metazoa; phylum Chordata; class Aves; order Psittaciformes; family Psittacidae; genus Nestor; species Nestor notabilis. The sequence continues at coordinate 59,395 of NW_009918590.1, forward strand.
CCTGTTTTGAGTCAAGGTCCCCAAGGCTAATGACTTTTTGCATGATTATAGGAAGTTACTTAAAGAATAACTTGAAAATATCTCATCTATTTCTCACAAATAAAATCCAAGATGACAGCATTAAAACAAACACATGGAACACTTCACATCTCAGACACACACATCTTAAGAGCAGGGTTAACAGTGATGCTGCCTTGCCACTTTCTCTACATTTGTTAGCTGTTAGCAGTAAGCAGCTAATTTGTCACAAGTGCGAAGTTCTGATACGAGCCCAGCAAAGGACTGTGCTTCTACAATACTAATTACCATTTTACAGTTTTGTTTTTGTGAGTGGGAAAATGATTCTGAATGTATAAAACAAATATGCCTTTTTTCTGTATTTTCTACCAAAGGCAAAACAAACATGAATAGAAGGTCTAATGGAACCAATGAAGTATGACATAGAATAAGAAACAGCAAACAAAATGAGCAAATAATATATTTAGAAAAATACATACATTTATGAATTAAAAATAAAAATAATTATTAACTAATGTCTTAATATATTTTAACCCAAGGTAAAATTTTGATTTAGCTTCTTCTGGAGGGAAAAAGGCATTGCTAGAAGATATAAAATAGTTCAAAACCCAGCAAAAAGCAAAATTTTTCAGCTGAGCTCTTTTTTTTCATACAGCCTTTCACATAAATTGTACAGAAGCCTCCTTAAGGAAGGCAATCTATTTCTTTTTCTCATTCATTAAAGGAAATAACTAGTAAAAACACTACAGTTTAGTTTCTGTGCATTGGAATTAAACCTGTTCAGCAGCAACATCAAGGCCAGTATTACCTTCGAACAGTATGCTTCTATTTAGGTATACCTAATCAAAAGGACTATTTTGTTCACTTTTGAAACTGAAGAATATGAGGCTGCTTAGACTTCAAGGTTCCATTGCCACATAAGCAAAAAGATATTTTTTTAACCTAATTCAAAGTGGTTGAGAGGCTGTAGAAGGGACAGAAAGTCATAGAACAGGGAGGATGTGCTCCAAGCAATTCCGGCGATCATTTTTACATGTATGAGGGTGGTTGATCCTTTTTTGTGTGCAGCCCAAAGAGCAGAGTATTATAAACACTTGGGAAGAACTGAACATCTGCCTATACTTTTCTCTTCTTAATCTGTGGGACTAGACAGTTTTATCAGTTCACTTGTGACATACAGAAAGAAGGACAAATGAAAGCCGAATTACAAATTTTTTTGAAACATGGTTAACAACTACGGCATTATACAACTCAAGGAGATGGACAAAATCAGGCATATGTTTCTACACAAGAAAAATTCTTTTAATCACCTTGTAAAAATTGTTAATTTAGCTAATTTTTTACACTTTGAATTACTAGTTCAATAATTAAACTGTCCCTCCCCAGTCTGCAATAGTCTCAGTGAAAAGAACACAGACCTAGAATTTAAAGTCAGCAGCATCCCAAAACATTACTTACTTAACTTCTAATAACAGTCAAGTAACACTGTACTCTTGCACAAAAAAAAGGAATCCTTGGAACTTCCCGAGGCAATGACTAAAAATGCCAAATGGAATAAACCACATTCTCACTACCACCTCCTTCCTGACTGGGAAACAATCTCTCTCTTACGTGTTAAAATTGCCAGCAGATGACAGAACTAAAATAATGTTCATTATTCAGTGTTTCAGGTATCTCTGGCTGAAATCCACTTTGTCTCCACAAAGCAGAAACACCTTGTTTCTTTGGGAAGAAGAACAGATGTGGGTGTGTGGCTGCCCCTCTGTGGTTTTCTGCGTGAGGCTGGACACGGCTGGCATGTGCCTTAGGTCATCTGTTAAGAAACAACTGTTCTCCTCAGCAGTTCCTCCAGATATGTCTCATTTTTCAATTTAATATCAGCATACAATACATCCAATATATATATATTCTGGAAAATAGTGGATATCGTGGAAGATAATGGAAAAAAAATCTTTCTGGCAAAAGTGCTGACATCCAGCCCCTGTTTCTCTGCTCATTGTTTACAACCAAATTATCTGCTTTAAAATCACTTTTCTGCTAAGCAAATGAATTTTTTGAACTTCCTGTATGTGAACACTAAAACTTAATACATACGTTATAGTACACAGCTATGGACTGTTTCTCCCTTGCCTGTTATTGCTATGGTCATATCAGTTATATCATATGGGAACTAATGAAACACGTTTGAAGCACAAAACATCAGGTATGTTATGCTATCATTTCAATGGGACTCTAATCCTTAAGACAGAGCAATCAGATGCCAGACACATGGAAAAGCAGAGGGAGGGGACACAGGAAAACATTTGACGTACAGCCTTCACTATTCCTTTGTCTATACAAACCTGACAAATCCTGAACGTGGAAGCTGCAGCGGAAATAACGTCCCTGACAGTTCACATTCCCATGCTGCAGCCAATGCACTGTCCTCTAAGGTTTTAATAATCTATATTCATGTTTAAGCCTGCAAAATGGTGCTGTCCCATGCCAAAGGAATGCTGTCTGGATACACACTGATCCCAGGAGATGAGAAAATAACCTCAGCAGCTGCCTCACAGCTCTCTTTCCATCTCTTTTCATCTACATGCAAGAAACTTAGATACTCACGGCGGG
>NW_009918591.1:0-4240 GCF_000696875.1 Nestor notabilis
CCAGCGCCGTCACTGAGCCTGCCCCGGGCTGCCCGTCAGCAGGGAGCCGGGAGGGGACAGGACCCGCTGGATCCATCGCACCAGCGTGTCCCACGGGTGCCCTTGCCCCGGGGCAGCCTCTGCCCCCCCTTTCCAGCCTCATGTCATCACCCATCAAATCCCACATCCCTCTGATGTGTCCCCAGGAGCAAAGTCTGGAACAGAATCCCTGCGGTGACAGATCCCTGGGTACCAGCATCTGTCCCCAGGCTGTGCTGGGGGTGACATCCATCACACAGGGGTGCAGGATCAGCCCCTGGCCATGGCAATCATTAGGAAACAACTGGTTGCTCCCAGGGTCTGATCCCAGGGTACCATGATCCAGGCACCATCCCATGGACCCAGCTCTGTCACCTCCACTGGTTCCCCATCCTGGTTTTGGAGGTTTTGGAGATCCTCGTTGCTGCTCCTCACCCCTTCCCAGCTCTCCCATCACTGTAGGGAGCACGGGGACACCCGGGCACCCAGTTCTGGGGTAGCTTTTGGGTGCAGGCTGAGCCCTGAGGTCCCAAATTGCTGCTTCCCATCACCCAGAGATGGGGTCCATCCGCTGGTTTGGGGCTGACAGGAGATAGGGGGTCCTCAAGTGTAGATGAGGCTGGGAATGGTTGGGAATAAGGGAAAGGGGTGGGGACATGGGAGGAGGAGGATGGAGCTCTGTGGTCCTGGGATGAGGTGTCCCTGCACCCTCAGCGCCCCCTCCCCAAGGCCCATGGGTGCACCAGGGTGCAGGATGGGCCCATGAGCTTCTCCCTCCCTGTGCACAGGGATAAAACCAAAGGCAAAACCAGGATGGGAACAAAAGGAATCCAACAAACCGAGCTCCGGGCCCGGCCAGGAACAGGGCAATGGGGATTAGCAGCACGGCTGCTGCTCCTGCACGCGCGGGTTGGCTCCCACAAAAGGGAGCAGGGAGGGATTAAACATGCGGAAGGCGGTCATGGATCACATGGGATCGATGCCAGGCAGCAGCAGGAGCTGTTGTTGGGTGATGATGAGGTGACACAGCTACATGGAGCCACGTAGATAATCTTGTCACTGAACAAGCCCCAAGGGAGAGCGGGGTCGTGGCACCGACACACCAGGGACACCCTGTCCTATGGGATGGGGGTTCCGTGGGGCAGGAGATGCCTTTGGGATGGTCCTGAAGGGCTGTGGAAGGGGCAAAACTCAGTGCCTGGGGTATGGGACATGTAGCTGGGGTCAGCCCTGTGCTTCAATATGGTCCCCTCCCGACCCCAGCAGCTTCCCCAGCCCTGAAGCGACCCCAAGTGAGTAATGAACTGGGAACCCCACTTGCACATCATCTTTCCAAAGCCACCAGGAGCATCCCTGTGGGGTGCATGAGACTCCAAAGGCTGCTTCCCAAGGGCTTCCATCCCAATCCATCTGCCTTGAACCACGGCCCATGAGCAGCGAGGAGCAAGCTCAGCCCCACCGAGGTGGTGAAAGCATGTCCCCTGGGTGACAGCCCCTCTCCCTGCCATGCTCCAAGGCTTCTTGGGATGGGGAAAAGCAGGGATGAGGTTTCCAGGGGTGGTGGAGGCACTTGGTGTCTGTCTGAGCTGCAATGGGGACCTGCAGCATCTCTACAGCCTCTCTGGAGCATCCCTGTCCAGGCGGTGGTTTGACTCTGGTCCTCAGGCTGCAACAAGCTCTCAGCTGCTTCTTCCCAGCAGGTTAAGGCAGGAAAATCCCTGTGGAAGCCACCAGGATCCCTCAGAGCAGGGATGTGGATGTGCAATATGTCCCCGATGCACCCATCTGCACCAAGCTGGCAGGTTTCACGTCACCCAGTGAATGGTGACCTGGGGACAGGCACACGGGGCTCTTCCCCGTGGCTGGAAGTGATGCCATGATGGGACAGGGATGTTGATGGGGATAATCCCACCCCTTGCACATCCCACTGCAGCCACACCAGTGCCTGGGATCTCCGTAACGCCACCCCCCTCCCACATTGTCCCCCATTGCCACCCCCCGGTCCCTTAGGGTGCGCTGGGACATCTCTCCCTGCGGGTACCACCCCTCGGGATGCCGGATCCGGGCTCAGATCCCCACGGCAGAGCTGAGACCGGTGGAGTTTGCTGTGCGAGAGGTGCCAGCGAGGGTTTGTCACCGGTGGGGACACGCATGTGGCACATGGGGCTGGCGCTGCCGCGGCTCCAGGTCTCCATGGAAACCTCCCGGCGGGATTCTGAGCCCGTAAATAGCCAATTTAAGGTGATTTTCCTCAAAGAGGGTTTTTTATGTTTCTCGAGCAAGTCTCAATGGCTTTTTTGGCTTTCCTGCTTTCATGGGGACGATTTTCTCCTCCATGCTCCTTTCAGGGCTGCATGATGCCGGGTGAGGGTGGCTTGACACAGATCCTTGTGCTACATGGGACAAAGTGGGTTTATCCTGCTGGCGGCAAGGAGGGAATTGGGGTGAGTTGGTTCAGTGGGTGCTGATTCCAACCTGGGCTTTATTTAGCTGGATACGCTGGGATGGATAAATGTGTGTGCACCTGAGTGTGTGTGTTGGGATTGGGCTTGGAGCAACCTGCTCTAGTGGAAGGTGTCCCTGCCCGTGGCAGGGAGTTGCTTTAAGGGCCCTTCATCCCAAACCATTCCATGATGATGATCCTTTTGTTCCTGTGTGCCACGTGTGCATGGAACTGTGTGTGTGTGTGTGTGTGTGTGTGTGCAGACCCATGTCAGTGCAGGCACCCCCACAGCAACACGCGTGAGCTGGGTACCCATGAACACACGTGTGTGTGTCAGGGGAGCCAGAGCCTGGCGCAGGTCATAGAATCATCACGGAACCATGGGATGGGTTGGGATGAAGGGACCTTAAAGCTCCTCCAGCTCCAACCCCTGCCCCGGGCAGGGACACCTTCCACTAGAGCAGGTTGCTCCAAGCCCCTGTGTCCAACCTGGCCTTGAACACTGCCAGGGATGGGGTAGCCACAGCTTCTCTGGGCACCCTGTGCCAGCGCCTCAGCACCCTCACAGGGAAGAGCTTCTACCTCAGAGCTCATCTCAGTCTCCCCTCGGGCAGGTTCAAGCCACCAACAACGATGCTGAACAGGATCAGCCCCAGCACTGACCCCTGAGGGCACCACTTGGACATTGAGCCATTCACCACAACCCTGAGTGTGACCAACAGCTAATTCCTTACCCACGGAGCGCTCCATCCATCCAACCCCTGTGTCTCCAGCTTAGGGACAAGGATGTTGTGTGGGACAGTGCCAAGCGCTTTGCACAAGCCCAGGTAGGTGGCATCAGCCACTGCTCCCTTATCCACCAGCACCACAGCATCATCTTGCTCTGTCCCTCTTGGGAGTCTCCCAAGGGATGCAACAGTGGGAAATGGGGATTTTCAAGCCCCGGTGGCCCACACCCACCGCAGGAGGTGACATCCACCCTGGCTGCAGGAGCTCGGGCCCCAGCCAGAGGCTACTTGCGCTTCATCCTCATGGATGAGGAGGAAGAGCCGTGTCTGCTCCTTTAAGGCTTCAAACCCGGTTTGGTTTCAGGATCAACCCATCAGCAGGGAAAACAGCCCGGGGCTGTGCTGAGTCAGCAGTTCTGTCTGCCTGTCTGTCCCACCTCACACACGTATCCCCGGGGATCCCATCCTGCTCTCTCAGCGCTGCCCCAGCCCTGGCCGGGAATGCAGCACGGATGCCCCTGCGCTGACAGCCCAGGAGCAGGAGCAGGAGTGGGTAACTGAGATTGAAGGCTCTGTTATTGTGCAATGGATTCAAATGGACAGAGGTTTAATGGAGAAGGACGAGGCCAGTTCCTCCTCGCAGCCACAGTGACAAGGGCGGGTGACAAGCCAGGACGAGGAGCCCGGGCCCTGCGCCAGCATCCCAGAGCATCCTTCCCAGCGCATCCAGACGCACACATCGGGATGCAACAGCACCAGTTACACCCATTGCTGCCGCCAGCAGGGATCTGGCAGCCGCCTCTGCTGGGCTCATCGCACCATACCCGGTGCTCACGGATGGAGGGGGCACGGGCTGCCCCACAGCATCACCCCATGGTCCATGGGGACCACCACTTCCCTCCCGTATCCCCGGCCCCAAACAGAGCACAGGCCTTAGCAAAGGTCCTCGCGTGTCCTCCCAGCTGGGAAAAGCCCCATTGGGCTCCTGCTTCTGCCGCTCAGCTCCCGTTTGCCTTGGCCGTGCCTCCTTGCCCCGCTCTGGCCAGACCAA
>NW_009918591.1:4308-5238 GCF_000696875.1 Nestor notabilis
CCCAGCACCAAGCCCCCCCCCCTGCCAGCGTCGCATGGGAGTCAGGAGAAGCGGATCCCCCCATCCCCTGGGATCCCAGCACCCAGCCCAATGGGAGCAATTCCCTGGGGCACAACCCCCACACCCCCTTTCCCACCTGTGCCTTTATTTAGGATGTAAATTCCCTTTGTATTCCCTAAGAAGCCTGGAGCAGTGGGTGGGAGGCTGCTGGGGAGGGAGGAGGGAGCACAGGGAGGGATAAATGGCTTCAAGCAGCCTTATCCTTCCCCTGCTCCATCATGCTCTTACACCCCTCCAAGGGGCTCTTCTCCCCCTTCCCCACCATCAGGAGCTGCTTCCCATTGCTCTGGAAGTGACTGGAGCTCTGGAATGCTGGGGGGAACCTTCAGGGTGGGAACTGGGGCTGGGGCTTGGACTGTCAACGGGTTTCCCTAAATCCTTCCCCAGCCTGGGCCCAGTGTAGGGATGGGAAAGCTGGGAGCAGGGGGAGATGGTGCTTCTCCATCCCCAGCTGCCCTTTGGTGGCATTGCAAGTGTGGAGGCGGCTGATTAAATATCCAGAGGGATTGGGAAAAGGCAGGAGGGAAAGGAAAGGGAGGGGGGAATAACACGAGAGCCTGAATAAAGGCAGTGACAGGTTAATGGGGCTGCTGATGAAATAATGACTGTTTTAAAGTCTGCTGCAGTGTGGTTGTGGCTCTATTAAATGTGGGCATGGATCATCAGCGGAGCCCATCAGCAGGGAGGGGGAACGGAGCTGCCATGGGTGCAGGATGCACATGGGGGGACCCATGGGGACAAGCCCTGTGGGTGCCATGGGGTTGGAGCATCCTCTGCTGGCATTGCCTGGATGCCCCTTAGGGTACCCGAGAGGAGGAGGGGGAACGTCGGTCACCCCTGTGAGAGGCAGCAGCTCTTGTCTGGGTGCAT
>NW_009918591.1:5290-5515 GCF_000696875.1 Nestor notabilis
CTATACAGAGCGGGGAGGCGGCTGGCACAGGATGGGGGCTTTTGCCTGGCATTCACCTCATCCATGTGCTCAGCACACGATGCTCCTGCCATCACCACACCACGGGGAAGGGCAGGGATGTTCCCAGCTCTGCCCCATGCCAAGAGCTTCCACATGTTGGGAAGAGGCACCTGGATCCAGCTACGACAGAGCTATAGAATCATGGAATCAACTGGGTTGGAAAAG
>NW_009918592.1:0-282 GCF_000696875.1 Nestor notabilis
AATGTCATAGTGCTTTCTGCTTATTTCTTATCTTCCAAGATTCCCCACATTGCCTCCCAGAACATGAGGCCAGTTTAAATCAGAAGTAAAAAATCAGAATTCTTGACATTTTAATTCACTCTTGCAAGAAAGGAGGTGACAGTCGAGGTGACTGACTGACCTTCGGATTTCTTAAAAGCCTGTAGGTATGTATCTCAGTGTTAATCTTCACAAGATGTTCGTGTGGCCTGATTTCATCATAGGTCTGATGAGTTCACAGAAGGTTTTCAAATGGCTTAAGCT
>NW_009918592.1:694-2469 GCF_000696875.1 Nestor notabilis
CACATACATCAGTTTTGATGCCCAAGGACTTAGAGATTCTACCCACTGTGAGCAAAACAGAAAGTTTGCTATCCTTTTGTGTTTAGCTTCTATTCTGCCCTGTGACACAAACCCGGAAAACACACCCACAAGATGAGAGTTTATCTCAGCATCTCTGGAGAAAAATCCATTATTTAAAACAATCTTGATTGATAGAAAACAGAGTTATCAATGTTACTCAGAGAGACCTTCTGAGCACTCACCTATCGTCCATGACAATGCTGAGATTCTGATGCTATTAAGAGGTTGCTGATTGCTGACGCTATTTCTTCCATTTCTGTTGCTGCAGTTGGGAGGTTTCTGAAATGTTCCATATGTGGAAGTTTATGTAAAACTGACACTGTGCCATAATGATGTGTAGTGAGTCTGGAACATCTAAATAATTATATTAATTTGCACATGATCCTCCTTAGAATGTGCCAGGACATCTGCAATGACTGCAGTGAGAAGTCTGTGTCTGAAGGAAGCACCTAATAACTCTTTTTGCAGGAGTTTTTAACACTGAGCTTATGCAGTCTGTAGCAAGGCCAGACACTGAGAACATATTGCAGTTATTACAGAGCTTGAAGTCCAAGTTCCTTTTAAGACATGTCATCAGCAACGTGTTTTAATCAAAAGTATTTTAGTGAAGTAAATTGCAATCATCTGGACCTGACTGGCATCATGTTCTCACAAATATGATTTATTTCCTAGTTCCTTTAATGAACTTGACACCAATACTTTGTGATGAACATGAAGGAGAAACAGTAAGGATCTGTAATGTTTTCAGTTAGGTTATATACAGAAGTGTTGCAGTTGGTGGCTTTGACAGAGCAAAAAGGAATCTTCAGACCAGGTCATAGGCCAGCTACAGGAATGGTCAGACTGCTGTACAGGGACCATTTTCAAGGACAGACTTCTTCCTTGCCTTTTGCCTTTCAGTTTATCAGCAAGTGGACAATTTTGTTCAAAAGCTATTAACTTCTGTCTGACTGAGGAGAGGTGACGTGACTGAAAGACCTCACTCCAATTATGGGAAACCAGGCTACAATACAGTGAGAGGTGTACAGCTGACACAGTTTTAGTGACAGACTATGCCCTCCTGCAGGAAGAGAAATTTTAGTGACAGACTATGCCCTCCTGCAGGTAGGCTAAGCAGAGCTATGAAATGTGCCATTCCATTGTTTTCCCAAAGCTTTTTGGAATTGACGCTGTGGTGCATAAGATTTTCCATGCAAAACTTGAACAGCTCCTTCCCTCCTACTACTGATTGTATTCTGTGTGTTATGTCAGTGGGGACCGCTGTGCATTGTAGCTAAAAGTGTCAAACATCTCAAGTATAATACTTAGAGCCATAGAAAGGTCTCAGAGTAAAGCCCTGAATCTGTTCCAAGGAAGGGAGAAGGAGAATGAGGGAATTTAGAACCTTTTTCTACCTTTTTTTTTTTCTCCTGGATTTCGGCTGAGAAACAAAATTTACAGAAGAGTTTGAATACTCTCTGATAGTTGGGAAAAGCTTCTTTATACACGTCTTAACTTCCATGCATCTGAACAAGCTGCTGTATAGATTCCTAAACTGTTTGACATTTGCTCTTGTTAGGGCAAATGGTGGTTACGTCTACTTTTGATCCTGATACCTTGTGAAAGAGTAAGTTGCTCTCTCCTGAGTTTAAACATTTGCATGTGCTAAATGTTTGTAATAAGTTCAGTGGCCTGTTAAATAAAGCTTGAATTTATTCAGGATATGTTAATTTTAT
>NW_009918593.1:0-41539 GCF_000696875.1 Nestor notabilis
TTCCAACCCTGACTATTCTATGATTCTATGGGAAATTCCACTTGATGTAAAGAAAAACTTTCAGTGTAGGAGTGGTAAATGTTTGGAATGAGGCTCAGAGAGGAGGTTTAAGACTTCACTGGACACAGCCTTTGGTAGCCTTCTTTAGCCACATTACCTTTGTGTGTGGTTTTTGGACTAGAGACCTCTGGAGGTCCCTTCGAACTTTCCATGGTTCTGGGCATCACAATCTGGATAGAATTAATTCAGCTTTATTGTACCTTTGCATTTGTAAGTTAGAGTGACATTGAAACAACTGGCTTATCTCAAAAGACCTTTGGAATGAAATTTTCAGGAAGGTTTCTCAGTCAAAAAGCTGAAGAATTTCAGGTAGGCAGGCAGACTTCTAGGTACTTCTAAAGCCAAAACAAAAATCAACTCCTAGACTTCTCCAGTCTGTCCATGTGACTCTGAACTTACCTTTTAAATTGACCAGCAGCTTACTGAATGAATTTTAAAGGACATAACTGACTTCTAAGCCAAGAAATAGAAAATGAGCTAGACTTCGCTCATGACCATATTAGTAAATTCATATGTTGCATGATCATGAGTCCCAGAAGGAGCTACATATTGAAAATCGAATTGTCTAACCTTTTTATATTCATTTCATCTTTTTACATGCTTGATCAGTATCTACACAGTTACTCTTGTAGATGTACCTTTTTTTTATTCTTTTTTAGTAAAATTCTGTTAAAAATGGCAATTAGCATTGTATAATTTCTGCAAGGTTTATATACTTTTCTGTATAAATTTTCTAGTCTATTGTAGACACACAAGACTTTTTTTCCCCAAAAATTAAATAAACATTTAATTAAATAAAGATTTTATCTTCAAAATGGAGTCTACAAATATCTAATCCCAGAGCTACAATTTCTCAACCTTCCTCCTCTTCTGTGAGATGTTGCTATGGTTATTACCCTGCTGGGTAGTGAAATGCAGTAATTTGTTTAGCAAGTCCTCTTTTCCACAATACTGTACACACATATAGGAGGCTTGCATTTATGAAGTGCATCAGTGTGACAAGTATGCTGGTTTTTTACAAATCCTTCTAATACAAGTCATGGCTTGTAAAGCACATACATTTTGGGTTAGTAACTGAAATTCTTATCCAGCAAAAACAAATTTCTTTAGTAGCTAAAATAAGTTTATGGAAAGCTGTTCCAAGTACTTCCTTCCTTTTCCCCTCTCTGCAGAAAATTTAATGATCCTAGAAGGGGCAGTAGATGTATAATGTAGCTTTGAATTTTTAGGACATTATTATTATTTAGATAGCAAAATAAACAGAAACTTGAAAGCAGCTTGAGTTGTTATTGAGGTTCAATTAAGAGTAGGAGAATTGCACTGAGATCTGTTTAAGAAAAATAGTGAGAATAAGAATATTCGTGTTGCATGTGTTTCTGTGTGATCTGACTTGCTTCAAATCTTAAAGCACGACTGTACTAGAAGTGGTAAACTGATAAGATTTGCAAGGGTTTCTTTGAATAAGGCACACATCTTCAAAATGGCACAATATTTATAAGCTGCTTAGTTTATAGGCTTCTTGAAACAGTTGGGCTGCATTGAACATAAAGTATTTTAAAATGTAGAAGAAGGTTTTGTCATGGCAAACAGAGTAAGAAATTTGGGGTTTTCTTGATAGATGGTGGGGTTTAAAGGGATTCAGCTGCAGAGGAGCTCAGTATGATCATAGTGTTAAGTAAAGAAGATGCTGCATTGCAGAGGTGGATTTCAAGGCTTAAAAGGGCAAAGAGAAAGGTACTGATATTTAATAAAAAGATGCAAGGAAATAGGCTGCAGGTTAAAGAGTGAATTTTATTTAGACAGAAATCCCAGCAGATGGGTATTTTGGAAGTATAGCAGAAATCAGTAGTGCTTTTTTATTATTATTATTTTTTCCCTGTCTTCAGAAATTCACAGAAGGAGATCAGGCTCAATGTCACCCTACCAGCAGTGTGCACAGAAGTACATACCTTTTGCCACCATTTTTCAAGTCAAGGAATGCATTTGCATGTGATAAAAAGTCTTTTTGCTGGGAGTTTCCCACCTCCACATGGCAGCAAGTTGAAAGCTGTTAGGTGCTGCTTTTGTGAGTCCTTTCAGTTCATTAGAGGTTGAGCAAGATGCCATTGTTTTGTCCAGGGATGCATCTTCAGCTCCAATATCTTGTTACTATTGCTGTTCCTTCTTGTGTTGCAGAAATTGTATATTCTCTTGCCCAACCTCTGGCTTTAGGACCAAGCAGTCCTTTTCTTTCAGTATGTGGTTTTCATTTTTTTAATGATTTAAAGTTAGAATATACCTACAAATGTCTACTGTACCACTTTATCAAGTCATGATGTGGTTATTCTGTTGTGGATTCTCCTTAGTTTCATTCAGTCTTGTCATAATGTTTCAAGCTATGGAAATTCTTCCTCTTCCTTTGGGAGTCTATTTGTTCTGTAGTCTAATTAATCCCACAATCAGGTCAGTTCTTCATATTATTCAAACCAAGTATTCTTAATTAACCCCCCAGCCCTTCTGCTTTGCATGGTCAGCAGAACATATGAGAATTGATTGTCTATGATCAGTCTTGTTGCTTTTTGTATATCGTAACAGATATTGATTCAAATGATGTTAAGTGTACTCTGATAGACTTTCTTCTCCTATATCCTGTTGCTCCTCACAGTTCACTGACATTTACAGGATGGAAAAACTCTGGAGTTCATTTTCTGTAAGGAAAAAGTGAGGAATGGCTGAAAAATAGCAATAAAGGCATTAACCTCTACATGCAATTTATGAAGGATTATGGCTAGTTCTACAAGGAAGTGGTCAGCCAGCTAGCTGGACGTAGAGCTTTAGCTAGTTCTGTGTAATTTGGGGAAAAAACTGAGGTAAACACAACTGACTGACTGAGATGATGTCCATGTCCTGTCCTGTCCCCCATGCCTGCATGGAGGTGTAGAGTAGTAACAATGCTGTAACAACCCCTGTACAGTGAATGAAGTAAGGGTCATGGAAAGGTTTATATGAATTGATCACATTTTGCTTCAGTGCAACATCAGATGAAAGCATAAATAGCATTTAATCCTGTGTGCCCCCTTTGCATGTTTTGGTACTTCCCTTCACCTACTTGTGTGTTGCTAGGATTTCAACAAATTCTTCTGTTCATTTTTATAGGATGAAACGAGTGTTCTATTGTATATGTCTGGAATTTTCTTCATTCAGTTTTGAAAATAAAGTACATCTGTCAAATGCGCTGGTCTTTCTGTACTGAACTGTCAGAAATTGAGGCATAACTCCCACAAGTATAGAGAAACTGTTCTCAGCACCTTGATTTACTTTTCCTTTCTAAACTGCCCAGGATTCTCCTCACCTTTTGTTTGTCTCACAGTTGTATAAGACTTTGCAGTAGAGTGACCTCTCACTGAGCCTTTCAGACTGTTTCTTCCATTGAGGTGTTTCTGTATTACCTCTTCATCTGCACTGGCTTAAGCCTGTGGGATTTCTCCCAGGTTTGTGCATACTTACTCCAATGTGCAGAATATTACAGAAGGTTTAGTTTTGTGGCAGTTTGGTCAGTATGACAGGTTTTGAAATTGCATTAGTTTACGTTACTTGATTTTTCTGAGTCTTTCATTGCCATCTTTTGTGCCTTCCCAATTTTCCCCCTAGTTTTTCCTCAATCAGACAAGGTCAGTATAGCTTGAACATGGGTATGTGTCCTTAAAGGTAAGGAGTTTCAGGGAATAAGCTTAAGTGAATGGCAGAGTTAGAATATGACCTCCTACCTTTGTGTTTTATGCAAAGTAGGAAAAGTACTAAAGATTCTTTCTTTCAAAATATTAGTAGCAATAGTCATATGGAAAAAACCCCCACACTTGACTACAGTCAACCAGTTATAATTATGTTGATGCTATATCTTATATGTTGATGTTGAAATTATAATCATGTTTATGATTACAATCAATAGCTTGTAATTGTGTTGATGTTATGTTAGATGATGTTTTATGTTGATGTTAAAAGTGTAATTGTGTTGTTGATTAAAATCAACAAATTATAATTATGTTGTTTGTAAGTTGGATCAGGTTTCTCATGGCCTTGCACACTTGAGTTTGGAATATCCCCAAGGGTAGAGATTCTCCTTTTTCACTCACTTCAGTCTGGCTCTGTCATCTTTACACCTTCCAGTAGGCAGTTCTAGAAAGCAGTAGATCTCTTTCCTGCTCCCTTCCCCGTAGCCTTGTCTGTCTTCTCCAGGTTGAAAACAGCAACTCTCAGTCTCTTCTTCTATGTAATGTGCAGCATCCACTGCCTGCATTGGTAGCTCTCCATCCGATTTAGTCTGGTTTGTTTGACATTGTCTTTTTTGTACCTAAAGCCTCACATGTGTCATGTCTCATTGCTTGGACTTGTGTATGTCCAGTTTGCCCAGTGTGAGTCAGTCTTCCTCCGCTATGGATAGTACTTCACTTTGTGTACCCCAGGAGGTCTGTGAGCATACCTTGCCATTTAAGATTGAAGCGTTCATACTTACTGAGTACTTCATGTATCCCCTAGCACTACATCCTTCACCTCACTGAGCAGTGGGCACGAATTTTCCTTAGTTTTCCTCTTGCTCTTACTGTACCCATAGAAACCCTACTTTACTGCCCTTCGTATACCTCACCAATTGTGTTTCTTCATGCTTTGTGTCTGTTGGGTGGCTTTGACATCAGAGCAGCATAACTGGGAGTAACAGCACAATATGGTTTGCTCCATGTGTGTAGTTAGACCACATTCCTAAGGATTGCATGTCAGTCAGCTTAGGCAGTGAGCAGCTCCCGCGGGCTGGTGCAGAACTAGCGTATGCATTAATGAAGGGGTTCATGTCAGATAATGCAGTAATGTAAGATGTGTGATCAACATCCAGAAAACTCTGCTCTGTTACGTTTTCTCCAAAATGAATTTCACCCTTAGCAGACTGCTTTGGGAGTTGACTGTGTGCAGATGAAATACAGGTTTACAGTGTAAACCCTGGATGCTGAGGTAGAGGAAGTCCTTTGAACTCTTACTCAACAATAAAACATTAAAAGCTTGTTTCATCTATTCTTTTGACAACGGTGTCTTAATGGCCCAGAAAAAAGGTATCCAAGCAAAAATGTAGTAGGACTTTAAAACCCTAAAGGAATTCAGTCACTTCTTGTCTCCAGTTATTTGGCACCCACACATACTGGCTTAATCTATTACATTGAGAATACGTTGACCACTTCACCAGCGGTTTCACATTAAAATCACTAAGCAAATCATGGAGATTTTATTTTTCAGTCTTTATGTGGAGAAGGAAATTTATTAAATATTTTGTGAATATAATTGTTAATTATATTTACACCGGCATGTATCATTTTATAAGAAACTGTTAAACTCAGCAGTAGAAAGTGAGTGTATATATATATAGTTATGCTTGTTTAGTAGGCTGTGAACTGACTTCATCATCAAAGTAGAAGTACATAAATGGAGAAGAAATGCCAGTGCAATGTTTTACAATTTCAGTGTTCTCATTTTTCTTAAGGAGCAAATCCAATTATTCCCCCTTATGAGTGAAAAACAAGGTTTAAATTCTTTTTTCCATGTAGAGTTAAAGGTTGGATCCTTTAGCCTCAATTAAAATGATAATGGTAATGGAAGAATGGTATCTTATGAATTTGCAAAGTTAAATTTTAAACCAAGGGGTTTTTCCCCTTCATAAAATATACTTTTTAAAAAATGATAGCGTAAAGATTAAACAAACTTTGGTTATGGTGACCTTGTGTCCTTATTAAATCCTACAGTACAAACAAGAAATTTTACTTGAATCTACTTTCATTAGACCAGAATGAAAGTGAAGAGAAGGCTCCACATAGTATTTCTGACTTCACAGCATTCCTACAAATAAAGTCAGGGGACTTGTTCTAGGTTTTCAAAGATTTTTAGTATGATAGTTCAGGAAGCTCAAGTAAAAATGAGCAGGTCTCGAAGAATATAGACATTCTGAGCACTGTGAAGAAATACCGATTGCTTCAGGGAAATCTTGCTGAAGATCACAGAAATACATTAGTATTAATTGAAATGAAAGCTTTTTTTTTTTTTTTCTTTGACTATCTTTATTCATTAGAGGAACAGAAATTCCAGAGATTTGCCAAAAAATCTGATGTGTAACACATTTCTGCTATTGATGTTTGGCAAGTTAATATTATGCCTTGGTTTCCCTGTCTGTAACTGGGCATTATGATACCTATCTCCTGTAAATTGCTTTGGGAACCTTTGATTATGAAAGTTGAATATGATTATTCATTATGTTTGCTTCGTATGAATATTCTAGTGAATGTGTTTTGCAAGGGGATGATTAATTTTCAACAAATATCATAGACTTGAGAAAATGAGTTTATATGCTCATAAATATAAATGTTCTGTTTCAGATATTGAGGAAATTTGACATATTTGTATTCCATACAAATGAAGCCAGTATTCTCAAATGAGGAACACTGAGCCCACATGTGTTAATCACATGTTCTTTTGCCAAGAGCTGTCGAGCCTCCCTCATGCCAAGAGGGAATGATTCTGAGTGAGGAATATATGTATTTTTAGACTAAAATAAGGAAGAGATGTAGATACTTAATTTACTAACTTATGGTTATTCCCGCATATTACAGAGGTAAAAAACATGGGATGTTTACTCTGGTAAGTTTTAAATATACAAAGAGTCATTCTATCAGTCAGTTTGCATGGTGTGAAATAGGTCATGACTATCCCGCCCATGTCACAAATGTTGTTTAACTGTAGGGAGAATACTGATTAATAAGTATCTCTTCAGAAAGGTCTGGAATGTCACAAAATCAGATATCTGTGACTTGCTTTTATAGTTTTTTTCAGGGGTTAGTCACCATCACTGTGAGGAACGTTTGCCCTGCAGCTGAGTTACTCTGTCTTGGTATTGTCTGTGTTCCCTCCATGGAGCTACTTAGGTGTTAGTATCACATAGCAGTAGAGACCCTTTTTACATAGGCTAAAGATGCCAAGTCTTTGTCTACCAATAATAAGACAAAGTTTTTAACATCACAATCATATTTGTTATATAGAATCATGGAATAGTTAGGGTTGGAAAGGACCTTAAGATCATCTAGTTCCAAACTCCCTTCCATGGGCAGGGACACCACACACTAAACTATGTCACCCAAGGCTCTGTCCAGCCCAGACTTGAACACCACCAGGGATGGAGCATTTACCACTTCTTTGGACAACCCATTCCAGTGCCTCACCCCCCTCACTGTAAAGAATTTCTTCCTTATATCTAACCTGAACTCCCCCGTTTAAGCTTTGTTGAACCCATTACCCCTTGTCCTATCACTACAATCCCTGATGAAGAGTCGCTCCCCAGCATCCTTATAGGCCTCCTTCAGATACTGGAAGGCTGCTGTGAGGTCTCCACACAGCTTCTCCAGTATGCCAAGTAAGGTCTCACAAGAGCAGAGTAGAGGGGCAGGATCACCTCCTTCTACCTGCTGGTCACGCTTCATTTGATGTAGCCCAGGATACAGTTGGATTTCTGGGGTGCAAATGCACACTGAAACTGGCTCATGTTCAGTTTCTCATCAACCAACACCCCCAAGTCCTTCTCTGTAGGGCTGCTCTGAATCACTTCTCCACTCAACCTGTAGCTGTGCCTGCAATTGCCCCAGCCCAGGTGCAGTACCTTGCCCTTTGCTTCATACTAAAACTAGAGTTTGCTATATAGTTAAACTTTTCTGCTGATTTCTCATCTTTCCTTACAACTGTGATTGATTACCAAATGCTGTATAGTCATATGGACTGAAGTGTTGTCTTAGTCTTAGTCTTTATTCTTCTTTCTTTGTCAGATACTGAATTAGGGTTTATTATTGTCTCTAGTTAGCATCATGAAGGAGTATATAAATTCCTTTCCACCTATTCTTGACTTCCTTGTCAGAATTGCAGGGTTTTTTTCTTCAATCTGTTACTCCCTTGGGTAGGACCTGTATTCCACACTCCTTGGTCTATAATTCTGCTTTGTATTTGTTTTAATGCAACTTCCTCGAGAGATGAAGTCTTTCCATATAGTTTCTGTCACTGTGTCATCCACAAATTTTATTAGGAGTATTTGTAGTGGCATTCAACTGTGTGATCAAAACTACTTTTTTGGTGATTCTTTTCTTCCTACTTCCTGCTCTGTCATGATTACACTGTGATCCACCAGCATCTTTTACCAAATAATGATTGTGTATATCTTTTAAAAATATCAATCTTGATGTACTGTGTTCATAATTTAAAAACCAAACAGAATGATGACAACAGCAACATACTTGGTAGCTTTAAGTGAACGCAGTTGTACTTAACTTAAAGGACCAGGAGCTAAGAAGCAAGTGAGAGCAAGAGGGACCCATCTACATTTGTGCATAAAGAAAAAAAGGTTATAGTTTTTATTACAATTTTAATGTCTGTGCCCAGGAAACAAGGAGCAAATAGCAAGACTGGTCAGAAATGAGTTGCATCAGCAGAGATGCTTCTGGGGCTAGTCCTGCATTTCATTGCTGGTATTACTAAATAACTCTTCATCAGCAATGAAAATTTAGCCCTCCCTAGAAAGACAGAAGTAAAGCTGTCTGTAATTCATGTAAGGAACAATATCCATTTCTAGTGATGGAACACCAGGAGCATCACTGATATGTGGGGAACAGGAGGCGAAGAAAGATTTCAGGTAGCCTGAAACAAGGCAGTAATGGAAGAATGTTGATGCAAGATTTCTCTAGGATAACTTAAAAGTTATTTTCAGTTACAGGAGCTTAATTGAATACTTACTGTCCTGTGGGCAGGAGACGCTTGCTCCAACCCTCTCCAATAACCTGAAGATCAGTTGGGGCATCTTAAAAAAGCCTAAACAAAAAGCTCACCAAAGCAAGCCAACAGGCCAGAGAGCTTTTTGATTTTGTCAACATTTTTTTTTCCAGAGGTGTGAATAGATACTGAATTGTGCCTGAAATATGTGATTGTTTTGTCACTCCTGCTGCACCAAGGGATTTTTTTTTTGGCAGTTATTGTTAAATAAAAACTGCCAGTGAAATAGTTGAGCTAGAGGAACTTATTTGAAGGAATCCTGCACCAGTCAAACTCGCTTAGCCCCTTAATCCCTTACATTGGCAGTTGAATCCAAAAGACATGTAGTAGTGCACAGAGGAGTTATAAACAAACAAAGCTTGAAGCTCTTGGCACCTTAAAAAAAAATTGCCTGTTTCTCGTAAATACATTGCACTAAAACAATAGCTACTGAACATTAGTGGAGAAAGAAATCAGCCATGAGAAACTCCAACTAGGTGGCCATCCAATTGTAGAGATAAAGCACCAAGAAAGACCTTGAGATAATTCTTGCAAATACTGTATGAGGTTTTTGAGGACTTATTAATAAAACACACTGGTAGAACACATGCATAAAACTAAACTAGTGGATTATTTGAATGGTAGAATATTTGTCTTAGACACTGAGACACTTAATTCCCTGAAATTTAAATAGCTTTCTTTGCTTACCTGTTGTACTACTGATGCCTAATCACCCCTTCTTAGCCCATAATTGCACACATTCTACAACCTTTTAGCTGCAGAATCTGGGAAAGAATTAAATAAAATTAGATGTCACATTTTTAAAGTACGTTCCTGACAGCAAGGATTCATTCTCATAATTAAGAACATTTCACTGTGAATAGTTTGACTATCCTGTTAAAAATGCAATGCGAAGAATTTTTGTGCTGACTTAATGATGCATATGCCTAAAACTGAAAAAGCAGCGTTTGAAATTGTTATGTTTTAGTGGATTGATGCTCTACTGCATTAAAAACATTACACTCCTGTAAAATACAGACTGAAGGTGAAATACTGCTTAAAATAGATGGCAAATAGACAAATACAACTTTTTTAGTTTAGTATTTATTGACGGGAACGACACTATCTTTCTATAACCATTTGTTTTACTCAGTGTGGTGGACAGGTGAGGAATTGGGAGAAAATTATAGGAAGAGATGAAACAAAATTAAGCTGTTTGAATTTGCTTGTTATCTTTTGTACTGTAGTTTGCCTTTCTTTTGATTTAGCATCCCATACATTTCCCTTTCTGCCCTCTGTGGTTTAGGTCTATTCATGATGCTTTTAAACCATTTGCTGAGTCTTACTTTGATAAACTAGTTAATATCATTTGATAAACAGGATGGAAAACTAGTTTAAGAAGTCTGTCTGGTTGTGAAATCTAATTATAAATGCCTAGGATACATCTTCATTAGCCCAAAATTTTCATCATGATGGGAATACTAGTTTGCCTTTGCTTTGCTCTCAATTTTAAAGATTGGCATGAGGCAGAAAGGGTAGCACAGGTGAAGAACTGCAGTTCAGTCAGGTGTTTCAGTAAGTAGACAAGGGCTTGCCTGAAGAAGTAGACCGGATGTCACATCAGAGAGGAGGATTCTTTCCTCATAATTTTAAAAAGCAGGAGAAGGAAAAGCTCTAGAGTATATGATAGATGTAAGTGGGAGCCTTGCAGGACTGCCTTAAACTTCAGGTTACTTCCCTGTGCTTAGTAAACTCTGTGTGGGAAAAGTATTACATGTTGTGCTTGTGTGACTTATTTCATTTGTATAAAGCTACTTCTTGGAGTAGTTAGTAAAACATATGCTGGTATGCCTGTGGGATGAGGATTGCAAAATGATATCCTGTGAGAGTGTGTAATACACACAATCTTATTAGCAATGGAATTTAAGAAATCCCCTGTGTCCAGCCTGCCCCAGGTAACTCTGCATCCCAAGCTGCATCATTTCCAGAGCACACAGCGTCCTCCAGCATGGATTCTGCAGGGTAGGGGAGAGGCTTCCTTTGTGCATGCTCCTCCTCCCTGCTTCCTGAATAGTGTGAGAACTGGAGGGCATGAAGGCAGCAACTTTTGGTACTTACTCATCTTTATAAAGCAGCTCTGCTAAATCGGTAGCCTATCTGAACACTTTGTGAGCTTAGTGAAGTCTGGAAGCAGCATAGACAGCAGCATTGTCTCTAAATCTGTGTAACTATACTGTGGTAACATAGCAGCAAGGTCTCTGACAGCCTGTGATCTTTTGCATGATGAAGTATCCTGTAGGTGCTCAACATCTAATAATGCCATTTGATGTCACCTCTCCTAAGATACAGGGTTTAATTTTCTTCTTGTTCTGAGAATGATCCCCGTGGATCATTCCATACTGCTAGAGAGGTGTTAAGTAGCCACTGCAAGAGACTGAATCCTCCCAGGCAGTTCATGTGCAGCACTGGCAACAGAATACAGACACACCATAACGTGGAATTAATATACCATAATGTATTAATCATGTGCCTCACTGATACCATCTCTAGAGATCAGAGAAATTATGATTTGTTGTCTTAAGTGTGAACTAAATAGATATTCCCTATTTATTTTGCAATACTCAGAAAGCCCTGAAGTCAGATTGATATTTTATTTGTGTGTTTTCCATCCACATCCAAGTTTTGTTCACTGTTTTGCATTTACTACGTCATAATTTTGTCCTAGAATTCACGGGGGATTTATTTTCATTTACATGAAGATTTCTTTATGCTGTTCTGTCATTTAAAAGGAGACTTGAAGTGGGAGTAAATTACACTAATATCCAGTGCTGTTATATTGTCAAAGAGATGCAAAGCAGTATTATTGTATTTGAATGTTGTGTCCATCTGCTCACTCCAGTTCTCGACAAAAAGAATTCTCTCCTTAGCTACAAAGGATACAGCAGGAAGTGGTGAGCAAACTAACTTGGATTAATGGAAATGACAGTAGCTTTTTTGTTACGTGCCTGACTTAAGCCAGTATACGAGAACTTGGTACTATTACCAGTTTTCTAAGCAATCATGTTCCCTGGGATGACTGTATTGCTACCTCAGTTTAGGTAAAGGCTTAATGAGTAAAAATTGTGGATGGTCTCCTTCCTGGTACTGTAGAATACAGAATGTGTGTGAGTGCCTGCATGGGCTGTCTAGCAGTATGAGAAAAAATGCTTATTTCTGGTTAGCAATGATGGATTATTAGAAAGAATTGCTTAGTGCAGAGAGCTATTATCGCAGTACATTTCCAGTAGGATTTCTTAAAAATCCCAACGAACCAATCCCCCCACAACCACAATCCAACAAGAAACAAAGTTAATGGGTGGGACCTGTAATGTGTTTAAAGAAACTGCGATTTGGTATTCAAGCACTATATGATAGGAGAGCTCTTTAAATCCACTTAGCATCTTCCTACCTGCTGGGTTTCATTTTAGAATCCAGTGCTGTCACTAAAGGACAAGGAAGCTGTTCTTTTAGTCTTTAATCTGTATATTCCAGTGCATTGATTTTCATTGAAACCAGCAATCTCTTTCCTTTCATGAAGGATTACTTTATGAGGCACTCTAACAATTTCTGTTCTTGATTTTCGGTGGTGCTGACTGATAATCAGTATCTACTTTATGAATAATATCTCTCAGTATTAATATTTGAATTGAATTTAATATGAATTATTATGAATAATATATTTTATCACCAAAAGCAATCACTAATACTGTAGTGTTTGATGTTCTAGATATTTCCTTTACTATACAAAAGCTTTCTTGCTGCACGTGGGGATACATTACCTGTTTCAGTTGTGGTTCTAAATATATCACTTTGTCTTTTGTCCTACATATAATTTCACAAGCTCACTGCAAAGTGACCTGTGTTGTGGTTTTGACAAATTCAAATTAAGTTCTTAGAGCTAGTGTGTGACGTAGGTGTCTGTGGTGCTAGAAATTTCAAAAGTCAGCTTCACAGATGAGTTTTCCAGCAGTTGTGTGAACTCAGAAGTCAGTGGTTGGTTCTTGTTTTTATGGAAAGAAGTAATTTTAAGAACATGTTCTGGCTGAGTTCATATTGAGCTTTGGAAGGGGAAGAAATTAAATAGTTCTGTGATACTTCTAAAAAGTAAGCATGGCAGTGTAAGAAAAGTAGATGGTTATGCACATGAGAAACCCTGTAGAAAGGTTGCAGGAAGTGAAATCAAGTAAGACACATTTTCCTCATATTAGGTAAGTGTGGACCAGCAGCAGTTCTGACCCCATGAAGATGTACAACATCTTTCACAGCAAAGTTACAGCCATTTGGTGAGGTCTCCTAGATATCCCATAATATCAATAGCATTATGCCACTAAGTTTGATCATACAGACATTTAATAAATTGATTTCATAAAAAACATGCCCCCAAGAATAAATGCGGGTCTATGCCATTCTGTTTCTGTACTGTGCCTGATAGAAGAAGGATTAACTTCTTTACCTCTGACTCAAGATACAGATGCACAACAATGTTCAGGGTCATTACTGCAGCTCAAACTGTCTGTTTCCTTAAAGAGTAGTCTTAAACACATGCAGAACAGACACTACAGAAGAGACTCTCTTCTGGTACAGAGGAAGTGACAAACTGGAGAAAAGTTGTTTACAGTCTCTTCAGTACATCTGTAGTTTTTTCAGGCTAACATGCAAGTGAAGTATGTATATATTGGTGAGACTTGCTTTTGGGTAGAGAATAGGTTTTGCAGGCCACTAATCATGCTTCAGAAAGAGGATGGTCATTGAATCAGTGTGGAGACTGAGACACTGCTATGGATCTACTGACTTCTATGGAATTCCTTCCAAAACCGGGCAGACTACAGCTGTACAGAAGTATGAAGGGTGAGATGCAGAGACGGTTTCTTTAGAGGTGATAGTGAAGCAGATGTCTTGTGCTTGCTGCCGAAAACATGGAACTGCTGCAGTAATTTTGGTGAATGTGAAAAAGCATTAATGCTGCTTACATGACTCTCTAATTTTACAGAATCTATAGAAACAGAAAACAGTAACAAGGAAAATGTTTGATTCCTGTACTTGTAATCCAGCAGCGATCACTGATGGGTTTAGACCTGGAAAACTTAGACAGTGTTTGAATGAAGGTGTCATTTGTAGCTGCCTGTTTCTGATGGAGGGCTCACAAACCGAAAGATTCAGTACTGGCCAGCAAAGTTCGGCTTTTTCTTCAGATGAGTGGCAAAAACTAAAATGGTACCAAATAAAGATGTAAGGTGAATGCAATGGGATTGGGGCGCCTGGCTGTACAAGCTCAGTTGGGTGTGCTGTTCAGTACATACACTGAAGAACCTACATCCTTCAAGTCTCTGGTCTTTGCCTTTTAGTAACCATTTTATAGATGGAAATAGCAGTGAATTCACAGGTCCCATATGTGCAGCACAGCTACTGTAACGGTGCACTTGCTCCTTTTGGTCCATGCTTTCTCTCCAAAAAACCCCAAAAGATCTCAAAACCTGAATATTGAAGGAAGGAAGTGAAATGGAAAGAGCAATTATTTTCATTCTTTTATTCGCTAATTGGGCTTAATTTTCAGCATAGTCTTTCTGTCATCAGTTTTTGTTGACTTCAGTAAAATGGTTTTATGCATCAGCCTGGACTTTTGTTCCCTTGGATAAGTAAAGTAGATTTCTCTGTGGAACAGGAACTGTAGAGAACAGTAATGTTGTTGTCTTTGTTTCTCTGTCACATACGTGCTGTTATAATTTGTTCTTTTTGCCTCTGTTTTCTTAGCTCCAGGAAGCTGAAGCAAAAAGAATATAAAAAGAAAAGTCAGCTCAGGAACATACGAACTTTACTTTATATTCCAATGCAAATTTTGTCACTCTCCTTGCTTAAGAAAAAACATGGAGGAAGATTAAATTTACTGTGTATATTTAAACATACCACCCTTTTTCACTGAAGCAGTTGTGCTGAGAGCTCGGCTGTTTGGTAAGCAAGCACTTGCATGCTTGCAAAATGAGTTGGAGGTGTAGAGAGGAAACACCCTACATCTTAATCTCATATGCAGAAATGAAAAAGAGTAGTGAAAAGAGTAATAACTTTGTGCAGTTTAGAAGTAGCAAAGCTCTACTAAATCAGTAGATTTCTTTTCTTGTCCAGAGATTTACACTGGTTTTAGTAGACTTATAATATATTTCCATGATTAGCGATGCTATTGTAACATAAAATTCAGTGGTCAAGTGAAAAAGCATAATGTCATTGTCCACAGATTCCAGATCAGAAGTTGCAGGGAATTTGTACAGAGCTCTACAAATCTATGTTTTGTCTTGTATAATGCTCACTAAAGCTTTACAGCAGGCTTAATCAGTTGAACATGAATTAATGATGGTTATCAAACAAAAAATAATGAATTCCAAATAAATACTTATTGCATAATTGAAGTAACAAGAATTTTCTATGAATAAAATATGTTTGTATTTACAATGCTTAAATTCAGTTGTGACACTGTTGGCCATAAACAGCTCTCTGATGGTAGTATGTTAAATTAGTAATAGCTTGGATACATTTCTTAATTATGTCACCAACTTTGTGTGCAGAAATGTTGTTTAAAATGAATTGGCTGCCATTTATTTTTGTCTGCACTAGAAGAAAATGGTGGTTTGCTTTTATTTTTAAACTGTAACATACACTCAAGAGCCTCAGTTAATCGTAGAATCACAGTCTGGTTTGGGTTGGAAGTGACCTTAAAGCTCATCCAGTTCCAACCCCCTGCCACAGGCAGTGACCCCTTCCACTAGGCCAGGTTGCTCCAAGCCCCATCCAACCTGGCCTTGAACACTGCCAGGGATGGGGCAGCCACAACTTCGCTGGGCAACCTGTCCCAGCGCCTCACCACCCTCACAGAATGTTTCAATTAGTCTTTTTGTGTGTATATAGAATCATAGATTAGTATGGGTTGGAAGGGAAAGTTTGCTTTGCCAAAGACAATTCAGATAATTTTTTAATTGAGGGAATAATTAGCATAGATTCACATGTGTTGCCAAAACCATAAATATGCTATTCTGGGCCTTCTTGAAGAGCATTACAGAATATATCAGAGTTGCATGCATGTTGCAGTATTACCAGAAAAGTCTAAGTTCTATAAATAAGCAAAGCAAGCTAAAAGTTATACTTAACACATCCACGTGTATATATATTAATCTGAGGATACGTAGGGTTCATTCTGGATTCAGCGGGGTCATCCTGTGCAACTGAGACTGTCGGTTCTCTGGAAATATTCAGCTTTATGGAAAGGGAAGGCTCAGAATGGCAGCTTGGCTGTGTACATGTTTCTGCAAGACTGTGCTATTCTGTGAGATTGATCAGGGGGAGAAATGATTTCCAGCCCTAAATGTACTTTGGGACTGAGTTAGTGCAGGATGTTTGTAAACCAGATTTTCTTTTTGTGCGTCAATTTCCTTTTCATAACATGAGAATAACTCTTGCCTACGCAGCTGGACAGTGTGAAGTTAATACAGTGTTTTTAATCCATCGAGCTGAGCAATCCTCAGTCACTGCAGCATTAGCTTTTGAAAGTGCTTCCGGTTGAATTAGCATCACACGATAAAAAGCATGGATGTGAAATTTGCTTTTTATTGTGTGTCAAGCGCAAAGCACGTTCTGCTTTGGAAGCAGTGTTATCACTACTGCTACCCTGATCTGAGAGCCCTAGTTATGGACCTTATTACAATCCTTCTTGCAAAGAGCTCTGAAAAAGAAACAGATAAACAGAAAAGGAAGGAAATGTAAAAGCATGACAGGCAGAAGCCTTAGTGTGTCAGCAATCTTACTTTGTTTTGCTCTTCTTTTTCCACAGCAAATGGGAACTTTAAGGAAATAATTGTAGAATAATGAGCCTTATAAGAGGGAGCCACCCCCTAAGTGAGAACTACAAAATGGTAAACGTTCAAAGACGTTTGTGTAAAAATGTTACTATGATGGGTAAAAGAAGGCTGGAGGAGTGTGGGGCCAAGTGCAGTGGATGGGAAGTGAAGAGAGGGTGGGATCATGTAAGCAAATGGCAGAATTAGAGAAGTGTGAAGAAACATGTATTTGAGACAGAAGCAGCTGATGGGGTAACCAACTTCAAGAATATAGACTAGATCTGATGTCAGTTTACAACTGTTATCAACCTATGGGTGAAAAGGGGGAATACACATATGCCTTTGTGAGCCCTGGGGAGAAGTGGTGGTGTCCCGCACTTCCTAACTGAAGTGGACAAATAAGCAGAAAATTAATGCAAGGATTAATTTTCCTTATTGCCTTCTTAGCACTCAGAAAGAATTTATGAAGTATGAAACAATGTTGGAAAATATATTTGAATGAATGAAGGGCTGAATGAAAAATAGTGATTCATGTACACATTCACTGTTTTGTAATCCATGGTACGTGTACTCGATGAGTGGTATCCCATGCTCAACAAGCAAAATCACTGCACTTGCTTCTAATTTCTGAGAATAGTGACCATCTCTCTTGAAAACTCAGAGCAGCAGAGCACCCTCTGTAGAAATGTGGTAATGCTTCCAGTCACAGTTCTGCCTTTGGTCTATCAAGGAATTGCTGGATCTGGCCTAAGGAATAAATCCTCTTGAGAAGTGGTAAAATTCATCTTGCACATTTACAACTTAGCAGGGAAAAAAGTGTAAGAAACCTACAATGAAGGGTAGTGTGTTAGCATACACGGTATCTCCACACTTTTTCTTCCTTTTTTGTGTTTTATAAATGTTTTTTAAAAGCATGAAAATAATAATACACCTTACCTACTTCATCTTTATTTATGTTCCAGTAGTTATGAAAAGTTCAAAAAGATAAAATTGAGAGCGTTGGGTTTTTTCTTTTTTGCTTGGAATAATGACAGATCAGAATGAGGTTTACAGTGCTGCTTAAACTCCTGATCCACCTAGTTTTGGATTCTGTTTCTGACAGAGGTCAGGGCTAGATGCCCTAGAGGAAGGCCTCACATTCAACAATTCTAGTAAAATCTGTTTTCCTAATAAATACTTCCAACAGTAGAGCCAACTCACAGCTTCATTTTTGTCAAGATTTGCAGCATTTAGGTCACGCTCAGACCGAGGACAAAGAAACAGTGAGATTTTCACTTTATTGCCTCTATTTCATCAGTACCAGGAATAGGTCAGAACAATTACAGTGCATTTCATAAAACTGTCTGCCTCCCTACTCTGCAATTTGGTTATTCCATATAAATTTTCAACTGAAACTGTAAAATCTGTACTATTTATACTATGACATGAAGCTGTAACAATATGAAACCTCTCCATTTGTTTATGCTATGTCTGTTCACAGAAGTATTGAGATTTTGAGTTGTTTTGCTCTTTACAGTCTGTAAGAAAATAACACAGGCTTTACCTTTCACAGGTCTGTTTTACTGCAGCATTCTAAAGTTACATAATACTTTGGTCTTATACCCACGTGAAAGAATCTTTAAAACAAACCCTGGCAATATCTGTGGGTTAGAGAAAAATGACACCACACAAAATATTCTTTAGAAGAACTTAGCAAGAACATCACTATTTTAAGACTTGAAAGGAACAAACTTTTACATCCTTGTGGCAGTGCCAGTTGTGTTCTGTTTTTCAAATGTTGTCAAAAATTATAAAGCATAAAAGCTTTCAAGCACTGAAGATTAATCCTCCCTCCAAGAAAGATATAGATTGTAGTCAAATTCTATAAACCTCATTTTGCTTCCAGCTACATATTTTTAAGTATAATTCTGAAGCAATATCAAAGCAGATGGTGCAACAGCAGCATTGAAAAAGCATTTGGTGTATTGTAAGTGTCAGGTTAGAATTCACAACCTGATGAATTGCCCACAAGTTCAGTACTAAAATGGTGCCATTTCTGTTTTAAAATAACTAAGTTAGAAACTATTTTCAGAACTAGAATTAAAGTAAAAAAGAAAATAAATAACCCATATGTCCCTTGTTGTTTTTAAATATTTAAGTGTCAAGTGAAATTGTGAAAGCAACCGTTATGTGTATTGTATTGCTATAAAGCTTTCCATTTGTTCAGAATTCTTATGCTGTATGAACAGTGTTTTCAAAGACCTTTGCAGCTCGTATTGTCAGCATATACAGTAGCTTGGAGTTCTACATAATATTTCAGGAGCAAACACACTTAGCTTTGAAAGAAACTTTGTTTTAAAGGGAACAAATTCTCAACAACATCACCAGCTGGAATCGGAGAAATCTTCCGTAGGTGATGGATAAAATTTGACCTTTCTAACTATGAGTAATGTCAAGTGCTGAAGCGAATAAAGTTCAGTTTCCTCATAGCTATAAGACTGCATGATGCTATTTTATATTTTTATTCAGAAAAAAAAAAATTAGGCTTTCTTTCATACCATAGATAAGAGGAGGAAGCTCCCATTTAGCTGGCAATTCCCAAAAAGAAATTTGAGGGTTTACATCCATGTTTCAGTACCAGGGGATTCATGTACTTTCATTTAGAAGCTAGGAGGACAGAGAGCTATAAGAAACTCTGGAATAAGAAGTTTCCAGAGAATAAGAAACTGCTTATTCCAGAGTTTCTCTGTTCGCCTTGTTACAAAGAGAATCCCCCACTGGCAGATTGGTGGCGAAAGACCTGTGCAAATTTGCCATCTGACAAGCAGTGACAGCATCGGTTACCTTGTCAATGATAATGCAGCTAGGAAGCGTCTTTGGGAGGAGAGCCAAACATTGATTTGTTTCTGGAGCTATGCTGGTTCATTGGCAGCCCTGTGGGCTTTGGGAAACTTGGAAACGCAAAGCATAGCTTGCTTCTAAATGTGCTGCCATGCTGGAACAGATGCTTTTGTAATGGCAACCGATGCACTGCGACACTTGTGTGTTCAACACTATTGTCACTGGGGTGGTAATGAGAGCACATGGATCCTTAGCCTGGCTTTGCTGAATTGCTTTGGTATTTCAGTTTTGCCTTCTCTCCCGTCATTGGAGCTCTTGGGGGTCTTAACTGTAGATTTCATTATTCAGGTTGTGACTTGGAGATATACTCTGAGAGGAAGGCATCTACCTCTGTTGCTTTGGACACAGTTGTCAGCAGGCTGGGGCATCACTTACACAAGCCATATTCCACAGTAAAACTTCCAGTACTGTGAGTTTGGTGCATCTTCAGTGTAAAGTGGAAAGACAGTAGCACTGCAGGTCATCACGTATATCACAGAGGGAAGAGAGGAGACTAGCTCATTCTGCTGAGAATATGAGAACCTTCCTCCTCTAAGGTTTCCTTTGCAAGGTTTCCAATATGTTGACCCATGGAGAAGTCAGCTGCTTCTCAAGAGACTATAAAAATGAGATGCCTAGCTAGAAGTGTTCCACTGTATGACAGGTTTATGGCTGTAAACATACTACATGGGGCACATAGTTTGAAAGAGATCTGAAATGCTATTCTGAGAAAAAAAATCAAATTCTGAAGAGAGTAAAAGACAAAAGACGGGAGTGGGTTTGTACATGAGCGAGTTTTTTCATCTATTATGAAGCAAAGCTGATGTTTAATCAAAACTTCAGTGAATTTAATATACACTGTAGGTATTTTAGTACCTATAACCTTATTTCTTGCTTGGTTTCTTGAAAGGAAAATATGCTCTCCTAGGATTTGTTTTTAATGAAATGTAGGTAATGTGTTTCCTGAGCTTACAAGGGTGATGCTGTGAGGCTGCTCTGGGAGGACGTGTGGAGAGTCCTTTCACATCTGTCCTTCAGAGCCGCTGCCCTGCACATTGACCCTGTGTGTGGGTGCCTCTGTCCAGGTCAGTGCTGCTACCAGGCTCGGCCCTGTGCCCAGGGAGGGAGAGAGGCTCTTGAGTTGTGACCGTGGCAGGTAGCAGAGCCTGTGCTACCTCAAAAACTGCTAACTGGGGGGGGTAGGGAAACCTTGTTATTTCTCCTCTTTCCTTTGGGATACGTCAGTGCTTTTCTAATTAACTAAATGTAGCCTTAGCAGAAAACCTGAAAATGATCTGCATTTTTATTTATCTTCTTCAGAGCTTAGTATTTAAATTACCAGTAGTGGTAAGCAGAGACTTAACAAAGATGTATGTAGATGCTTTACGTATTTGCACCTAAAGCATGACAGATTCATGGCAGTTCAAACTGGCACCTAGGTGTGGAGGTGACTTTATTGGCTGACTTTAGCTGTAAGTGGGTTGAGCAAAATACCCAGACCCAATACCATAGGAATTGCAGTCCAAATCCCTTGTTTGGCTTCAGGAGTTAAAGCAGAAATATGTGTTGCTAACTAATGTGCATCTGTGAGCTAATGAGAGACTTGCATGTTTGTGCAGGAAAGATGATTCTTTTTTGCAGTGAGACTCGACCTGGGACTACCAATTACTGTTAAGGACTTCATATGATGGGATGACTGATCAAGTAGCATGATGTAGGATTTGTTTACTTTTAGCTTACTTAGCCATACTTTTTATGGAATCCTGATATTCTAACCTTTCCTGGCCTTCTGAGGTTAATGCTGAAAAAAACCTCAGTATTTACAAAAAAGCCTGAAAATTTCCAGGAGAATGAAGTGATTCTTCAACTGACAGGGAAATTAATAATGGTTTAGGGATGTTTGTGTGTGTGGTCTATAGTTATTTGCCCCCCATACTTTAGATATATTTGTTGTGATGGAACAGCTGCTGTCTGATGGTGGATAGGCAGGTTGATGTAGATGGAGCTGGCAGAACTGATACTGTACCCTGGAAAGTGTGGCTGGTGTTAATCAGCAGCAGCATGACCAGGATCCAAGGGGAGAGTGAACAAACCAATGATCCTAGGTACTCTTGTGCTACCGTCAGGTCCTGGAATGGGACACAGCTGCTTCTTGTGCTCATTCATGTCTTGCAGCTGCTTTCTTGTGAAAGGGGTGAATTTGAGTTTTTTTGCTGTTAAAATGAGGATTCTGCCCTTACCATTGTCAGCTGTGGCATGCTGTATTATTTCTTTGGTTGTATTACTTCTTCAGATGATGATACCAGGTGATACAGGCTGATTCTGTAGTCCAGAATCAAGGAAAGACTGCTTCCTAATACACTGGCCCTATCACAAAATGGAAATACTGAGAAGGCTTCACTCAACCTCTTTACACCAAGTGCCTTGTACTGCCTTCCTGCTCGGGTGAGTTGCCTTGGAAACAAGTGACTGTGCATATGCGGCACAAAGAGGGTCTGCAGCCTGTGGACGTGGCCCTTGGGGGCCCCATTACAGAATTTCTGATGTTTAGAAATACTTTGTAACAAGGCCCCTGGTGTCACTTATTAGCAGTAAAGTGTACAGCGGCCTTCATCAGCATCAGCTACCGATTTGTTTCTTATGGAAATGAATCCACCTTGATGGTGTATAAGATTTTTTTAGAGCTTTTATGCTGGAACGGAATTCTCACTTGCTCTTTTTATGCTGCCACTTGACACACACTTCTCTAATTTGCGTGTTTTTCTACTTTTTATATTGATTTCAGCCTTCTCGATAAAATGAGGTAACAACTTGCAAGAGGAAGATGGGCAGAGACAGAGAAAATAAGCTTGTATAGAGGCATTTTGTCTGCACCATGATCTGCCTTAAAGTACAGCATCAGAGTGAAGTGATTTTAACCTTCACTTTTTGACTAGTTGGAAAAGTTTTATGCCTTTATCTTTACAAAATACTGTTTTGATTTCCTTTAAAATGCAAGCTAAAATAACTTCTAAGGGAATGCCATAAAAATTAATTTGATGAAAAACCTGTTACATTTTTTCTGTTATTGCATAGGAAGTACAGAGATGAATAAGGTGTTTAAAAGAATATAAGCTAGCCAGATATCCAGTGGAAAAACAATTTCAGCTACAAAGCAAGTTGTGGGGAAAAAAGCTCAGGTTTAGGGGTGTGGAAAAGTCTTTGTTTTGGTTTTGTGGGATTTTTATGTTGGGTGTGGTGGTGGATGGGTTTATTCTGTTGTAATTATTGCTTCCTTATTCCTGCAGGAATATTGTAATATTGCATGGATACCTGTAAATTGTGATGAAATACTTGCTGAAGACTGAGTTAGCAAATAAAAGGAAATAAGGGGACAGGGAGATCAACGCAAGTGCCATGATCAGACCACCTTCCAAAGGAAAAGAAAAAGCAGCAATTGAGAATAACTTCTTGGAATCACTGGAAGTCAGTGAATTGAATTATCTCGGTGTGAACGCAGATCATCTCTGATTCACAGTAGTCTTGCTGGGAGCAGGGGCATGCTGTGAACCGGAGATTTCAGGCTTGTCGTTGCTCACCTGTCAGGCTCCAGATGGAAGCCTGGGAGCTGCTGTTGTTCAAGGCCAGTTAGTTCTTCCCCAGAACCCAGACTGAGAGAACGGGAGGATGGCTGGTGAAGGCAGTCCTCTCCCAGGGCTGTAGCATCTGATTATGGAGATGCAGTCACGCTAGGTGCTGCTGTGGTAGTTTCCACTCTGGCTGTACCCCTTTAAGGGGTGGAGGGCTTATCAAGCAGCAGCATGGTACTGATGGACCAACTAACACCTCTGCTGTGTTGTGTCATGGACTGAAGACCACAATGAAACCAGGTTGTGGGTTCCCTGGGGCATTTTTGTCCCCATCCCAGTGGAAAGGCATAGATTTCTCTTCAGATCTGACGTCCTGCTATGCTAGTGAAAGAAGGAGAAAAGAGGGAGAGAAGGGCATGTCGCTATTCATGTTGAGTATGTTGGTTTCTTGCAATGGCAGTTGTGAGATATTTGAACAGAAGAGCCAAAGACTACTGGAGGAACTAGACAAATATGGGAATTTAATTTTAAACGCCCAAATCTTTTGCTATTATCTTTTAATTAAAAATCCCAGAAAATACAAGCCTGAAAAGCTGAAAGAAACGAGAAGCATATACTAAATAGATGGCCTTTTCAGGCAGTCACAGTTCTGGGGTCTTTGAGACCCTCTTTGCTTCAGGGTTGAATTCCTGTAATCTAAGCTGTGCATACACTACTATATACCAAGATCCGTATCTTTTGAGTAAACTGCTTTCCTGTCATTAAGACTTGACATTTCTGTTCATTGTGGCTGCCTCACTGCAATAAACTTTCCCTGGAGGATATACAAACTCTGTTTTCAGTCATGAATACCAGGAAGGGGCTGCATATGAAATAGGAAGAAGAAATTATTCTTATTCATAGAAGATGACTGGAGAGGAACACAAGTTACTGACATATGCTACACATTTTCAGACAAGAGGGGATATAGAAATCAGAGAAACAAGATGGGCTGTTAGGTTTTTGGTCTTCTGTAATCCCTCACTGATGTGGGTTCATTTTCTATGGAAAATTCTCTTAGGTTTTGGACAGTCAATTTTAAATGTCTCAGGTGATAGGGCATTTGATGCTTTCATTTTGAGATTGTACTAGAGCCCATATATTTCACCAGTAGGTAGCCTCCTAATACTCTGTTAGGGGGAAAAAAAAGAGAAAAAGTTTCTCTGTAGAGAAATACTAATGAAATACTGCTGCAGCAGAAACTGAGCCTGTAAAGATCCTGCGAGAAAAATGAATGGCAAAACTCCAGAGACAGAAAAAAGATTAAATTCAAAATGGCAAACAATGGAAGAAGAGAGTCCTGTAACGAGAACAAATCTAAATTGCTTGAACTTCATTGTGTAAAAGGTCTCAATTTCTGAAACCTAGTTTTCTTCCTCCATCATCTCTTAATTACAGTGAAGGCATCCCTTGAATACCTGACATCATTTATAATGGGATCTCATTCATTGTTGCTCATGATACTCTCATCATTAAAACTATAACTTCTATATATGCATGTGCATGTTTATAGTATTAAAATATCCTGTGCACTGCAAACCGTAAGTTGTAATTAACTTTTTCTTACTTCCACTTGTATGAGAGTATGCATTATTATCCCCAAATTCCCACACACACCACCCCTCCCCCCAAAACCAAGATCAGTAAACAGAAAACCTTCAAATTGCCTTCCTGGAAAAGAAGAGTTAGGAAGGTTATCAGAGGGATTTCACACTGCCTTCTAACCTTTTCTTATTCATTCTAATTCCCTCTAATTTGTAGTTACAGTTTTATCTATACCCTATGGTTGTCAGGGATGTTGAAGCTATATTTGCTTTCCCATGGCCATATCCTTTATCCTGGCTACTGGGGACAGAAAGTGGGTATCTGCTTCTCTGCCAGCAGACATTACTTTTACATGAGAGAAAGTAAAATAATAAAGTTTCCTTATTTTTTATGCTTAGATCTTTCAGGCAGTATCTTAGGGAATTCTCTTTCCAAGTTATTTAGAACAAAGCAAGCTGTGGCTGTTTTAGTAAAAACACAGTAAGAATTTTCCTTCTTACTTTTCTTTTTAAAACTCTTGGAAGCTCAGAGCTCTGATGACTTTATTTCATATAATAATTTAAAAATAATGATAATAACTTGATTTAATTTATATTGATCTTTCCTAAACTAAGGAATAGCTGAAAAGATTACAATCTTCAAGTCACCTGAAGTACATTTTCAGTTCATCTTCATTATCTTGGAGTAACTTTTTGCAGTAGCACAGAAAGAAAAATGTGCTCTCAAGGAAGTAAAGCTCACAAGTGGCAATAACTGCTCATGCTGTGTGTAATGTTCTTTCAATTAGCA
The DNA here is from genome assembly GCF_000696875.1 of Nestor notabilis. NCBI lineage: Eukaryota > Metazoa > Chordata > Aves > Psittaciformes > Psittacidae > Nestor > Nestor notabilis. The sequence goes on from NW_009918593.1 coordinate 25,526, forward strand.
ATCCTTGGACGTAAGTTTTTATCTAATATAGAATATCATTAATTCAGAGAGGATTGTCCCATGAACCACTTAGATATAGTACAACTTATGTGTACTTCTGCATTAACTGTTTCTCAGTTCTGACTGTTCATTTAAAAATGTCAAAAATGGTGTAAGGGGGAGCATTGTGGACTCAGGTGTCAAAGAGGAAATCCTGACATTTTCCATTGGCTGCTGTCCATCTGAACACTTTGCTTTTGTATGCACAGAAATGCCTTCACTGGGCTGAGCATCTTGGAGACTGGGGCAGCCAGATCTCAATGGAGCAGATGTTTCTCCAGCTGAGCCTCCCAAAGGACTTCTCCTGGGTGGTGTAATCGGTTTAAGTGTCCACTCTTCCCTATCACTTATTACTTAAAACCAAATCAAAATGAACACTATTTTCTTAAAAAACATGGTAGGACATGTCTTCAATAGCTTCATCTTTTCATATTGCAGGGTTAGAATAAATTTACCCTAAGTGTAGGATGTCTAAAAATTTGCATTTATGAAAGCTCAGGCTTTCATAATAAGCTTAGTCTTCCTACCCAAAGCTATGGCTTTGCACGCTGAGAATCAAAGTTTGTCATGTCCTTATCAAGTGAATTGACAGTGCCCAGCAAAATTAGGGCAAGCATACCTCACGCTGTCAAACCTGCCTGCTTCTGAAAGTGCAGAGAGACAAAAAGGACTTAGATGTGTCTGATAACAAACTTCTCTTCATGAAAATACATTTAGGTTAGTAGAGATGAAAACAGACCAACCAAAATGCTTGAGCAATTTCCCACATGTGCTACAACTTAGAAGGTCCAGAAGGGATGTGTGAAGCCAGAGCAGTACAATTTAGTGTGACCTGCCAGCCTGGTAATCAAAGACTGACTGTTCCCGCTCTCTGCCTGCTTCTATTCAGATTGTGTGTAGAACCAGTTACTTGCATTGAGGTGCTCTCTCTCTGGAAATAATGCCTTCTTCTTTTCAAAGATGCTAAGTGAACAAGTCAACACTGTCTGACTTGGGTGTATGAAGGACTCCAGTTATAAAAGGAGGAAGACATGCTTCAGCTGTAACCCACTTGCTCAGTTAACAGCCTCCTTGGACACCCATTGGTTTAGTTCCTCTAGACTGTATGCTGCCACAAGAGTCTTGATCCTGCTTTGTTACTTGGGGGGGACAGTGTGCTGTCAACATTGTCTTTGGTTATCTGATTTCATACACTTGCACAGACAAGTTGCCAGCTTCATTCCATGTAGCTCAAAATACATCTGAATGAAAGCAATGTTTGAATTGCCAGTGAGCGCCTGACTTCGCTCAGCTTTCAATGCTGGTAACATCAGTGAAGCTGAATCAGTGTTAGCAGTGGTGGGAAAATGATGAAAAAAGTCCTGTAGTGACTTGGGTCTCTTGGGATATCAGTTGCCCCAGGCAGAGCAGCTGCTTGTGCGGTGTGCTCCTCTCCTGCATCTTGTTCACTCCTGATTGTTAGTGATGGCTGGAAGAGTCTTGGCTAGGTCTTTTGCAGGTGCTGGGGGGGGGGGCTGATTTAAGCCTCCTTCAGGGACAGACCATTAACTCCTTTGTGTCTCTTGAATTTGTGTTTCTGATGCAGCCCTGCCTGGCTCTCACATTTGAAACAGCACTTTGCAATTGGCTTCTGTTTGAGTGATACTGATCAGCTCGCTTTAGCTGTCATTCTTTTAATTAAAAAGATGAAAAAGAGGATCATTAAATAATTCTGAGTTCCCTGTGCATGTTAAACCCCTAAGATTGAGTATAAGAAAATATGTGGGGATAGGGGCAAGACCTTACTAAAGGTGCAGGTCAGTGAAAAAGAACAGATCATGGCTACAAAATAAAAATGGTAAGGTGTGTTTTTAGTACAGATAAGATTATTGGGGTAAATTTATTTATTTGGATTCTTTGACTTTTGAAAGAAATACAGTTAAATATTCTAACAAACTATTTTTCTTTTTAAATATGTATTTCTCAGAGCCCTATTAAAATAGCACTCTCCTTTTCAGAAAGGATTCGGTATAATCACAGAGCGTTTGCAGTTATGATTAAGGTATGTGTACCTGCTGCCAATTAGTTTAATTGATGTGAAAATCTGAGTACCTTTTAAAAGGACAGGATTTCCCTACCGGAATTGAGCTTTCTTCAAAGACCAGCAAGAATGGTGTGTTTGGAAAAGGAAGGGAGGAACTTTCTGGGCACAACAGAAAGCCTCTGTCTGTATCGCAGGACAGAACTGGATCTTGGGGTAAAAGTTGGTGCTGGGGAGCTAGAAACTAGTTTCATCATCTTGAGTTTCTTAATTTTTTTAATCTAATCGGCCTATCTCATCTGTTGCCCTAACAGAAACAAGTTTGGTATCAGAATTTTGACTCAAATATTTAAATTTAGCGTGATTTAAATTGAATGCAGTGTGGGCCCTGATTCAGGGCAGTTTCTATTTCTCCTGGTGTCACTGTGGTGTCACAGAAAGGAGGGGAATGTGACAAGGGCAGCCTGGTGTGTGACAGCTGCTGCTTTTTTTTTTTTTCTATTTTCAAATACAGAAGTAGCTGAGCTGTGATTCACTCCTGTATGATTGTAAACACAGCTTGCTTGGCTTCTAGATAGCTGAAGCTGTCAGTTTAGCTTTTCTTGATATAAAAGAAGGGTTAGTTTGGGCAAAGTTTATTCCCCTTCAAGCTTCTTTCAGTAGTGAGCTGTGTTCAGGGGTGTATGTGCACACTGTTGCCCAAACCCCTGCTGTGCTGTGCTGTGCTGTGCTCTCAAGTACAGATCCAAGTTCAGGAGAGGAGTCAGGCTGCCAGGCTGCAGCCCAGTGCCAGCTCTGCAGCTTGATGCCTCCTGTGCAGGGCTCCACGAAGCCGTGCTGGCACCTGCGCTGATAACAACCTCTTAGCTTCGACTTCTGGCGAGGGTGAAGATCTGTGCAGCAGCTGCCAAGCAAAGCAGAGCAAGAGAAGTTAGGAAATCATGACCAGGAAACAGATGGGGTAGGAAGATGGGGAATTTCATGCTCGAATGGCTCATTTGGCTGTTTTCATTTTGGGCTACTCTTTGGTACCATGTCTCTATTTCCCTCCTCCTGGCTTGAAGCATATATGTTTAAAATGCACTCCCATTTAAAAAAAGGAAGATGGAAGAAAGAAACGAGAAAATGAATCGCTCTGAAGAAATTCAAACATTTGAAATTGTAAAATGCTGAACAGTGATCGAGTGTTGCTCCCTTGCAGTATCAGATGATTCATTTTTGCAGTGACATTTTAGATTCCCTGTTTTTATTTTTATTTGGCTCAGTTCTGCCTGAAACTGTAACCCTTTAGGAATTCTCTCTAGTAAACTCCCATTCAAACCACTGGGGATTTCAACAATCTGTTGGCACAGTCTTTCACTGTGTTTTTGATTTATTTATAGACTAGATCTCGCATCACTGAAATATTTCTGCCATATTGTTCAAGATAAATCCAGTAAATTCAATATGCCAGTGTGTATCCCCTGACTTGCCTCCAAGGCCTTGTTTTTCACAGAGTAAAAAAAATACTTTATAGAAGAGTGGGAGCTGTCTGACTGCGAAATGGGCTTGAATAATAACACCAGGCTCTCAGCTGAAATTTTATACTCTAGATGAATCATCAAGTACTCATTAAACATCTATCTACTGTAGGAATAGATAACAAATCTTCCTCTTGATGTTACCCTTAGGATCTAGACGAAAAATAATTTTATATGGGAACATGAGAATGGCGAACTTGACCAAACCATCAGCAGTAGTTTCACTTCCATTTGATTCTAATCTGAGCAACACATGCCTTTGATGTTATAATCACACCACCATAAGAGCACTCATTGTCCTTAGAAGACCTCGCAGTGAAGCATGGAAAAGGGCTGTGTCACATTTCATCCTCCTTGGACAAACTGTCTTTGGGCTGAGATATCAAAAGAGCATCTCTTCACATGAATATGCTAAAGGGCATCAGGGCGCATCATGAATCCAAAGAAACCATGCAGCCTTTTTTAAGACTCTCTTTATTTTAGTTTGCGCCTTTCTCCTGTAAGCTGAATTTCATGGTAAGAAGGAAGTGTTTTGAATAACAGATAAAAGGACTGTGATCATGCTTCTTTTTATAGAAGCGTAACCTTCTATAAACCTTTTTGTAGAAGGTTTTATCTTCTACAATCCCATTTTAGGAATAACACCTATGCATCAAGCTAAATATTTTGATCTAGTTCTTTACTACATTCTTTATGTGCCATTGGTTTTCTTTACAGTTTTCCTGTACTGAGCAATGACTCTGTCTGATGCCATAGTGGAAGCTCTGCCATGCTATCACTGAATTTAATTCTCTTTTCCTAGTGTATTAAGACCCTTATTTGCCCCATGTTCAAAACATGCTTGGTAATGGCTACAAAAATTCTGTTCATATTGCAGTCTCATTGTATTTCAATCACATTTCATTTTAACCCTGGTTTAACATGTTGCTGCAAGGCTGTATACTGTTTAATGTAACAAATCATTAGTTTTATGTTTACACAAATACTTGATTTTTAATGTTTTCATACCCAGTTTAACTGCAGTCTTAGCAAATAAAACTTTCAGATCTACAGTCATGTACCGTAACAGTCATATGTTGTTTCTAAATGTTTTGCTGTTGGTTTTTCTTCATTCCCTCTTTAAATGAGAAGCTACCAGGAACAGGTTTTAGCCCAATCATTACTTAATCTTCATTGCAGTATCTATTAATTTAGAGTATGCTAGTGCTTTAATGATATGAGAGTCAGTAAATGGCTATTGTTCATTAGCCATAAATATGCTCGTGTATGAGGGTTTGGTTTTGCTGTTTCTTTGTTTTGGATTGTTGTTTTGTTTTTTGTTTTTTTTTTAATCTGCTTAATGTCAGTTTTGTTAAATGTAGGATACAGTAGAGATGAATGAGGTAAGGGGACTTTTATTCACAGCAAACTAAGGTATCTCTAAAGGGATCTTAGTGGAATCATTAATTTGCTATGATCAAATGTCTCTCAATTAAAGCTGCTTTGCATTTCTTCAGCATGCTGTGATTAACTATTAAAAAGGTGAACTTGGTTTTAAGTCTCTCTTGGCAGTTCATGTTTTGTCTATTGGACAAAACTTCCTGTCAAGTTTGCGTTTGTATTCCTGTGGCTGACACATCATTTTTGGGTGATAAGGCAGACACCGGACAAAGCAGGTGGCCAGATAACTTGGCAAAAAGTGACCTGTGCCGTGTTGCAGCTGGTATTACTTTGCAGTGTGGCATCTTTGCTGTGCAGATGAAGCTCAGCTGGGCAAAACGGCTGTTAAAAGCATATCACTAGGAAAGCCCAAGAAAGCCAGGAGGTGTTGTATGTGGATTTCTTACTTTAATTTGGGAGAGCTGTGGTTTGCACATCTCACATTTGAGGGAAACGGAGAAGGAACAATGAAGGAATGATTGGCATTATGTGACTGCAAATGCAAGTTATGTGTCTCTGAACTTTTCCACGCTGACTCTCTACGGGTCTCTCCATACAAGAAGATTTTAGTTTGATGTCCTGCTAACATGGTGTTAATTTCACTTTGAAAAAATATGAATCTAGCAAGTATTGGTAACCCTGCATGTTCTAAAATATTCAAGACATGTCAGATTGAAATTGGGCAGTAGGCATTTTTTATTGAACTGTATGAATTTCAGATATTTGATAAAATGTTCTGCTTCAGTGCAATAAATACAAAGAATAAGTGGTGGGGCCCTACATTTTATGTGAATAATGATGGTTTACTTCCAGCTTGCTTTTGTTAAATAGAAGGCAAATACAAAGCAGTATAGGACGCAGAGAGGAAGGAGTTGTGGCTGCAGTGGGCAGTGATACTTGTTAGATGTTAAAACTGCATAATTTACAGGCAGCCCCACTGTCTTCCTCACTTTGGGCTTCATCCTAGAAAAAGTGCTGAAGCTTATATTCATTTGGAGCTGTTCAGTCCTGTGTGTAATTTGCAAGAGCATGAGGTAGTGACGAAAAGTAGAAATGGAGAGGGTTTTATGTAGGGTGAGGTGGGGGGAGGGCAGCTTGCATTTCCTTGCTTGGTTTGTGCAAGAGAACATGAGTCAAGAAGAGCAGTTTTGAATCACAGAGAATATCCCATTCCTGTTTGTTCCTCTTGACCTACAAAAGACAGGCAAATGGCTCCTTATCCTGGATTTCCGTTTGATGTCTGGAAGACACCAGACTGTGAATTAAGTTGAGGTTGCTAATGTCCCCCATATTAATCCCCTTTTGCTGCTTAACAATGTGCAGTCTACCATCAGCTATGTTATACTGCTGCCTTTGGAGTCCTTGAGTTACTCTTCTGTTTTATTATGGTAATACAATCTTCCAAATCATAATAGAATTTGTAATACTAAAAATGAGAGATAATTTAGGTTGTGATGAAAATGTGCATTACTGTATTTTAAACTGAAAAAGAGAAAGTACTTAGGAGTCAAGACATATATTTGCTTTCAAGTGGTGCAGCGTCTTAATGAATTACTTGCCTTTTTTATGTTGGTTCCATTATGGCCTGGATATCAGATCCAATAATGTGTTTGTACTACGAACAAGATGTTATTTTCAGTTATATGAGTACTCCAAAAATCGTTCTTTTAGATGATTATTATAATTATGATGACAATTCCCATTTAGAAAAAGCGCTTTGTGTTTTCCAAGTGCTGTGCAAGCATTAACAAATGAGGGTCAGATCCTGTAAACTCTTATCAAGTAAACGGCTGAAGCAGTGGAACACCCTGTGAGGAGCTGCAGGAAACAGACCCATTATACGGATGTATCCATGGCTTCTTGAGTCCCTGTAGTCTTGGATCTTAGTTTATCTTTTCAAATAAGGATGATAAGACAGAAGTCCTTTACTTGCTTCTCATTGTTAATATGGAGTTTATTATTTGATAAAGCCTGCACTTGTCTAGAAGACAAACTGTGTTAGGCACCCTTTCATGTTCTGTCATGATAGGGTAAAGTTCACTGGTAAAGGAAAATACTTGGTGCAGCAGCCTGGTTCCTAGAAGCACACTGTGCTGATGCAATCTGTGGAGATCCTTTGAAATACCCAAGTTATTTCTATGTAAAAACCCTCCAAACAAACCCTCAAACCAACCCCCCCCAAACAAACAAAACCAACAGATAAAGGAGATGGGGATGCTGGCCTAACACATCCTCTGACTAGTCAGTATTCTGACTCTTGAGAGAGAGGGCCCTAGAAATAGAGCTACTTCAATCGCTAAAGACTAGATCTTCAGTATCTCTTTATTCTGAGACCTCAAGTAACTGAGTTCAGCTGCCAGGCATCACTTGATGTAAAACAAACAAACAAACCCCTTTCATCTTTCTGTTCTTCTCTTGACAATCCTTGGTTCAAGGCTGTTAAATAAATAAAAAACCCAAGGAGATTGCTTCATGTTGCCTTCATGTCTCCATCTTCTATTCACAGGACCACTGCCAGCTCCTTCTTTTTGCCATTACACCCTCTTCAGTTCTTTTTGCAGAGTGTTCCCAGATCCTGCTTAAAATTGATAGAATTGATCATTTAAAAATAGATTATGTTGGCACTTCTTTTTTAGTGTTTTTACGAAGTGAAGGTAGGTATGGAGTAATGTAGTGCTCCCCTTCTTTTTCCCCAAATTCAAAACAGCAAAATAAAGGATTGTAAAACAGAAGAAAACCATATTAATTGTGACTGTGAGATTATACATTATATTAGTGACTGTGAGCATTTCCTGTGGTTATAGAATAACAAAATAGAACAAATGAATTGTCCAGTTAACTCCTTTGGAAATATTTCAAAGGAAGCTTAGTTACAAAGGAAATGTGAGTTTTACCATCTCTAGTTTGACTAGAGACTAATGCTGAGATTTAGCTGAAAATACTTGATTTCTCCAGACTGTCAAGTCCAGTGACAAATAAACACAAAAAGAAATGGTGGAATCAGTTACACAGTCTTTTAAAAACGTTTTTATGCTAAAAATATAAGGCCCAATTGCAACAGGTTTTGCTGTTAATTTAATGTACGTACTTAACACTGAAGAAAATTTCCGTTCTGAAACTCAGGATACCTTTATGTGTTTTATGAAAAGATACATAAACTATGATACATTCTTTTCTAGAAGTATCAGAGAGAAGTTATTTGAGTTTGCATAGTTTAACTGTCAAATTTGAATTACTTTATTTGTACAAAAATATTTGTAGCCTCTGTTTTAAAGGGCAGTGGTAGTGCCTACTCTAAGTGAACTGATAAAAAGATCAAGGTGCAAGAATCTCCTCAGCAAAGCTTAACACTGAATTTTTATACTAACTGATTGGTGGCTGTTCTAGGGAATGTTCATGAAATGGCTGGTTGAAAGGAATCTCAGTAAAACTTGTTGAAATCATTGGGTTTCATTCATGAGGACGGTCATACCAAGTGAGGGAGAGATTTCTCATTGTCCTTTATTTGTACTTCCCGTGAAAAAATTGAGTACTTTTATATTTCAGGCCTAGTGTCTTAATTGATGCAACTTTCCTAATGTCTTTATAATAGACAGTAGAAAAGAAAACCCAATCAGTGGAGAGCTCTTAATCACATGCATATATTATACTCCACAGGATTTTTCCAGCTCATTGAATAGATTCCTGGTGCCCCAGTAATTCTGTTTTTCAAGTGGTGCTTATTTTAATCAGCTGTTAAGTAAAACAGTCATTTCACATCAAAGGTAGCTAAAGAGGTCAGGAAAACATATGAGTAATGGTTTGTTAAAATATGAATGGCTTAAAGGAGCAAATTATTATGTCAATGTGTAAGGAATCAATATTTCAATCAAGTTGCTCCCAAAATGGTCTACAAAAATGTATAGTACAGTGCAACTGCGTGTGGCAAATAAATATTCTGTGACTAAACTTTTCTGAAAGAAGCTAAACGGCTTTCTTACCATTTTGTTACATACACTGATGCACGGGGATAAGATTTGCTACTAGTGTGATTTGAGCAAAATACTTATTTTTGTTTAACAATATGCCTTAGATATGTGTTATGATCTCTTGAGTAAGAAACGGTATCAAATCCTCAGCAGCATGGATTTTTTCACAGCCAACGTTCTTTTTTTAATGTTTTTTGAAGGAGGGCCTGCAGGTGCAGAAATATTGATCATGCATCTTCATTCAAATCCACAGGGCCAGGAATACTCTGGTGTTGCCATCCACTTGCCCTGGGGAGCTCTTCTGTTCGGTGACTGCATTCCAAGAGGTATGAAATGCTATATTCCACACCACTCCACAGCAGGAAAGATAATACAGTGAAACTTGGTTAAAGAAGTTAAATCCAAATTCCCTGTGTGCAACTAAACATACTTGTGGCAGTCGCTTAGTGACAACCCAGTGTCAGCCACACCTAACAACTCCTGCTTTTTCCTTTCTGCAGTGAAGGGGTAATATGGACTTCGCTTTGCTCCACCAGGTCCTCCCCACCATATAAATCCCATGACAAGTGGCGTTAAGCTGTAGTGAGTCTTTTTATTTGTACTGTTTTGATTCCCATGATTCCTTGCACAATTATGAAAATAGATTCAGAGTTGTCTTTCTTGTAGATTGAAATGTTCAGGAGAGCAGCAACTATGCACAAAACAGAACTGTTACTTGAATTTTAAGATGAGATTTCTTGTGTCATGCTGATGAGAGCTGTTAGACTAGTGCTCTGCAAAATGTCAGGCTGTATGCAAATAGGTAGTAGCTGAGGTGCCCAGGAGGCTGCAATAGCGTCATCAGGTGTTTTGGGCTAACTAAAATTTGTTGTTGAGCTATTAAGGTCTCCCATTTGTATCTGTTGATAATTGCTTTTATGTAAAATTTGTCTTTAACTTCTGCGAGCCTGATCGCTTAACTTTACAGTAGCTGTGTTGTGGTGGTTCATCATTGCCATCAAACCTGAAATCCAAGGGGATCTGTCTTTTCCTGTTGCTCACCTTAGGTGCCCAGAGAAACTTTTTGCATGGGTCTTTCAGGTCCTGATGTATTGGTGGGACTTACAGTGACCAAGCCTTCTACAGCACATGTTTGCATTTGCTGGCAGTAAGAGCTCCTTGCTTTCAGAGCCCTCATTCTGGAGACTTCCTTCTCACAGCTATTTCCGTTCTGCTTAAGTTATAGGTAAACAAACTGAGAAAATGAAGTAGACTTGCGAATCCAAACAGTGGACCCCACCTCCATGCAGGTTGATAGCTCTGTTGTGAGGATAGCACAGCTGTAGAAAAACAGTTGAGTAAATGACACAAATATTAAAACCGAAGCAGTTAATCACCTTCAGTGCGCCCTTCACTGAAGGCAAAATGCTACCCTCCACCTTTGTGTACTGCCATCACCATACAAACAAAAATCTAATTGACTGAACTGATGCCGAGTATTTCCAGTGCTGCAGTAGTGGGAATGTGCAGTTGAACAGTCTTTTCCCTGGCAGGTTCATTTGTCAAAGCCAGAATGTGTGGTAAAACAGTTTGATAAGTTTCTGGGGGACAGGTCTCTCAAAAATCCATTCATAAGGCAACTGGTGAGATGATCTGGAGGCATCTTCGGTTACTGTTGGTGGGGTATGTAAGTGCAGGGAGCCAGAGCTAAGCACTGGGGAGAAGGTAGCATTCCTAGGTAGCAGTGGGCTGAGGGGGGATAAAGGATAACTTACGGACTGTCTGTCTGCAAGAGCAGGTTAGATGCTTCCAGCTAGTTATTTCCAGGCTTTTGGTTGGCTTGGTGCCAATTATTTTTTTTTAAAGCTATTTCAAACTTTTCTTTCACAGCAAATTCTAAAATTACAGCTCTAAACTGAGCTATAAAGCTCAGCTTAAAAGAAAAAAACAACTTCTGAGAGTTGGAAAGTGTGTATTCCTGAACACAGCTTTCTCTTACAATATGTTGCTGAATTTCAGATGTTTGAAATGCTGCATTTTGGGGGCAATTCCCTGATTCAAAGCACCTGTTTGTACCAGCATGTTTTGGTTTTCTTTTTCTGAACCATCCTGGCTTTTCAAGAGGAAAAGAGTGTGTCTGGTGTACAAAATACTTTGATTTATCAGACATAAGCCATGTTGTTAGCAGAGATAAAGGATCTTGTTTACAAGGTGTCCATATCCTCAGAAAAAAGGAGTTTCCAATAATTAAATAAGATGTCCTGAATGTATAGATTAAACTAGAAGGCCAACAGCAAACATGATGAACTTCAAAAGAACAGCTTCTTATTCCTCTGGGGACCTTCATTAACGAGTCACCAGATAGGCAATTACTGTACAGTTCTTATAATGACCAGGATCAGACACAAGCAATCAGCACAGTAGGCAGCAAGAAAGCAAGCAGAAAAAACCTGTGAAAATATTCCATTAAATCTTAATTATTCTTCAAAAGAAAACAAGCACAACTAGGGGGCAAATAACTGTAAGGAATATACAGAACTGTATCAAAACCTGCTGGCTCAGGGCACTGATACTTAGTTGTTAGCAGCATCAACGTTTATTTAAAGCCACGCACTGTTTACAGACCATTCAGAGGTGTGTTTTCCACCTGTTCGTTAAAAGCCTGAGGAAGTCTTTACTACTACAGGATTGTTCCTCAAGTTTAGACACACCCCAACCTCCCCACCCTCCATTATTTTAATCTCTCTTCTAATAGACAGGTTTTCCCATAAGTATGACTTAACTTGGTAAAGGAGGACATGCCCTTATGGGGGAATAAGGGAAGGTCATCAGGGCAGCACAGCACCATCAGATCTGATGCAGTTGCAGCCCAACATTGTAGCCACTTCAACATCCTACACATATTTGCCTGCAGCAGATTTAACGTGTGTCCATGGGACTTATTTACCACTGAACACTCCCCAGATCCTGAATTACATCAGTGGTTTCTTTGCAGCTAAGCAGTTCCACTGAGCTCACCAGAATCCTCTGGGGAAATTCTTTGATTATGGGAATATGGGTTTCTTCTCATCCTTCTTTGTAAAAGATAATTATGAACTTATAAGTAAGTTAGGCCCCATACGCATGCTGTTATTGGGGAGGAGAAGTACTTGGAGAAAGAGTTACTGCACAGTAACTCCTGTACTAGAAAGTGGCATGTTTTTCACCTGCCCTGAATTGCTTTTGAAAGAGAAATCTTAGGCAGTGGGCAGCAAAGATCTTCCTCATCACTGCCTTGCAGCAAACAGTTTTATTGTTTTGTCTCTGTCCTCCAAACTGTCCCTGTACAAGTAAACTCACTTTGGGCTTTGTCTTAAAAGGCATGAGTAATCTCGTACAATGTAGATTAATTACTTGTCCATCCTCACACAGACTGTGAGCCGCCCGTGTGTCTTTTTTTGTGTAAGTTGTTTCAACCTTCCAAAGACTAAAACTGTTTAGGATCAAGAGGACAAAAACGCAAACCCCCAAGCTGTCCCACTGTTAGCATAACGTTCACCTTTTTGAAGTCCAGAGTACTCCGGGGTTGAGGTTTGGGAAATGGACTTGGACACAGTTCTGCTTCCTGCAAAACATACCAGCAAAAAAGATGGTAGGAAGAGCAGAAAACCTAACAAAGGAGTAATGGTGCTTCTAACGGCTATGCAAAATTGATCTGTTTATTTGGTAAGTGCATGTAAGTTCTATGAAATTTACTGTCTGCCTCGACACCTGGGGGAGATTTGGCTTTAAAATTGATAACTCGCTTAGGATAACCTTCCTTCACAGAAGTACATTCAGGAAGTTACTTATTTGCACAGTATTGTGGATTTAGCTCCAGAGTATTGTATGACTAATTGTCTAATGAATTTTTCCTAAGTATGTTTTTCATAGCGCACCATATTTTCCCTGCAGAAAGAATAATTATGTAAATAACTATTATCAGAATATAGTGTGCAGCTAAAACATGTAAGATGCATTGTATGATCATATATTTGTATAATAAGTCTGACTCTGTAAAAGAGAAGAGTGAATATTGCAGCTGTGGTAGTTTATTTATATCTATTTCTGTGCACTGATCACCTAAAGTATTTTAACAATTTAAAGATTGGTTGTATCTGATATGGGCTATCCAATGTGGGAAATTACCCAAAGGAAATAGTAACATTTTTGCATTCAGAGCTCCCAAATGTGAGGGCTGAAACTGGTGATGCATCAGTGCTTTTGATTTCAGTGTTGACTGTCACAATGATACTCCCTCAGTAAGGATTCCTTTAGTTTTCTTGGGAAATCGAACAAGATAACAGGAATAAATAATCTGTTGTGCTTTTAGCATCTCTAAGACGCTAAAAAAATATTTCAAAGTCTTTCATCTTTTTGTAGTCTAAATCGATGTTTAACTTGGTTCTTTCAAACAGTATTTGGTTATCAGTCTAGAGTATGTGGTATGTCCTCAAGTTAGTTTGGAGGAAGAAGGATGCATTTGCCAGTGTTCTGCTTTCAGCAGCAACTAATATTAAAAAACCCCCAAAATAGAGAGAGCATGTGACAATAGAATAATTCAGTCAGTTCACAAAACTGAAATTCATCCTTCTGCAGTGTACATCAAAATACCTTGCTGGACATAAATCCCACTCATTCCAAACCAATTTCAATGAGCCTGCTCTATTGAAGCATCTTGGGATGCTTGGGTTTATTTTCAGTAAAACTAGATTACAAAATAAGATTTAATTTAGCAACTCTTCTTGCTTAATACTTTTATCATTTCTTTTCAGCATGAGTATGAGCCGAATAGATGTCATAGACTGTATCTCAATTCTCAACATTAATTTTTCTAAATAAGAACTCATGGTAGTTTTTTGAACTTCTATGATATGATATTATAATTATGTAGTATTCACAGATTTTCTTATCTTCCTTTTTCCTCTGCCCCAGCATGCCTTTAAAGTCTCTTGCTACTCTTGCTTTTTCTAAAGCAGCCAAAAGTGGCAGTTGAAACTAACCCACTGGTTCAGGATGAGCCAGGTTATTGCAGTGTCCTGTGGGCTAATTCATGAGCCCACGTTCATGAGTCAGACTCTCATGAGTTCTCATCTGAAAACTGAAAATAGTGATATATATGAATACTTACTTGGTTGTTATCTAATGCCTTTGCAATGGTTTGTAAGCTGCACTTCTGTGGTAGCGGAAATAGGATGAATTGCTTGCAGCCTCAGAACATTATTCACAGCAAGCCTTAGCTACAGTAAGCCTGAAGCAAACCTTCTCTACATAATACTTCTGTACTAGCCAAAGCCTAATCAACAAGTTTTCACAGTATTCCTGCCTTCCTTTGGCATGTGTAACATTTTATTGAATTCTCCATGAATCTAACCTGAATTAATCAATATAAATAAACAGAGATTCATAGGGTGGTCATATTTCTGATGGCAGAACCCAAGTGAAACCTCTCACGGGCCTCCTTTGACTGCCAGCCTTGCCCCTTCACGTGGCTCTGCATGCATTATCCTGGTTGGCTATGGGAAACATCTGAATCGTGAAGTACCTGGACACATTTACCGAAATTACATCTGGAAAGCACATTGAGTACATACAAAGATGATGTCTATGAAAGATCAGATTTATAGTAGCTGCAGACACACTCCTGTGTATCCAGACCTGTGTTGTTTCATGTTCTGTATGGGTCTATGGAACGATGAGGGCAGGTAAGTTACCAAGGACACCTAATGAACTGTCACAGTTGTCATTAAAATTCAGGAACACACGGCTTCCCACATCTATATTTAGTTTATCATTAGTGGCATCCATTAATCATTATGCAGTCTTTATTTTTGCATCAGTGTGCTCTATTTCAACAATTAATATTGACTATCCTGACTATGTTTCGTTTCTGTATGAGGTTAACAGATATTTATTGCTGACTATCATTAGATGGTGATGTGAGTTCATGACCTAGCCAAGGAGGACCTCTATGGCAAGACATTTTCTTTTCAGGTCTTCCTTTTTGTTACTTTATTTTCTTTTTTTCTTTGCTTTCCTGTTCACCCTTTTCTATTTCTCTTGACAACTTTGATGTCAATTAGGCTGACAGGTCAAAGTGAGCAATACCTTTTCTTGTCTTTCGATGAAGCATGTCACCTATGTAATATTCTTAGATGGTGATGTGACCCTGGAGCAAATCTCAATTTACTCCCAAATGCAGATCTTTGGAATCACCTTAAAACTGATCAAAAAGTTTGTCTTGAAGTATATATTATTCAGAAGATAGGTTTTACTATTTAAATTGAATGGCTTTATTTGTTTCATTGTTAATGTTATCTTGTTAATGTTGGTTTTGGCACCCTTTGTGTCAGACTCTCGTTTGAAGTTTGCTCTCTGCTTATGTGTCAGTACCTGAGTTCTGACAAGTTTCAGATCGTGGTAAAGGGATGTTTTTTTTGTTATTGTTTGGTGAGGAGTTTTTGACTGAAGATTTTCATCTGGAGCACAGTGCATGACAAAGATACAAGTTACTGCAACAGTCTGACTGCGCATACGTAGTTTTGTAAGCAACCGAAGTATCAAATTGTAAGAGAAATCTGATAGGGGAAAAGGAGGAAATGCACAAGTTAACTGCACAACAGTGTTGCTTGGTTTATGAATTCTCTGTTTAAATGTAAAATTAGTAGGTATCCTCCAGATGGATACCTAAAGCCAGAGCCAGAGCCTTTAAAAATAGCTACAGATTTTTAAATATCCAACTCAAGATATCTTTAAGGTGTTTTATTTCTACTGGGATATATTTTTATCAAATTGGATCCTTTAAACGGTTCTGGCATTATGGTTTGTAAAATTGGAAGTACTTGAAAGAGACAGGCTAAAAGCTCTTGATTCTTGCAAATGCTGGTACTTCTAGCAGCAGCGCACTTTTAGGGACTTCCCTCATGAGAGAGTTGAACATGTATACATGATATAGCAGTAGGATTTAGACTTAATAAACTTACTGTATCATGTATGTGACTAATGATTAAATTATATCTTTGCAAACTAGCAAAGATAACCAACTCTTTCC
>NW_009918593.1:41570-48006 GCF_000696875.1 Nestor notabilis
CTAGGTTTAACAGCTGTCCTGCCCTTGGGGAGAGTCTTGGGTCAGACAAGTTTACTGAGCAGGATAGGAGTGTGCTGGGTGTCTTCTCTCTCAGAGTTGTCAGAATACAGAATACAACTCTGAAAGGAAGGAGCAGCAAAAATAAGAAACACAACAGCACAATGAACAGACCGCGTGTTTAAATAATATTTTACTTCATGTTTGATTTTTCCCCTAGAAGTTCAAAAAGAGTTAAATCCTGTGCATTTCATACTGTGTATGTGTGTGTGTTACTTTGGAGATGCAGTGAAGTCTAGGTTGGCTGGCTCCTCAAAATACTTCATAGAGGTTTTTTCCATCCTCTGGGCAGGAATAGAGTTTTTGCCTGTTCTTACTCAGCTCATTCTCAAACTGGCAAGCCACCCTCACTTTACCACAGTGAATGGGGCAAGTAATTACTGTTTTTAACAGCTTGTTTACCAGGAGATGTTTTATGTAGATTCATGTCAGTTGTTCTCTTTTAGCTGCCTTTTCCCAAACTAACTGATAGAACAAATGAAGTTTTTATTGTAAATATTCTGGTGATCTGGTCTAACCACACAGTAGTATGGGATTGATGAGGATTATTCCCATGTCCTTCATTTCTGTTTACTTCATTAGAAGTATGTAAGTAGCAGATAAAAAAAAAATAAATCTAGTCCATTCTGTGTGAAAGTGTTTAAATTTAATTTAGAAGATTAAGCGTACCTGTTTCAGCAGCAGAAAGCTTTTTGTAGTGGTAAATTGTTAGCAACAGCTAGAAAAAGACCAAAGGAGACATTTTAACTTGATTCATAATGAATAATTCTGCCTTACTGCTAGTTTTCTTCTTGAAATACAAGCTGGAGATGTATTTTATCATTAACCTCTTGAACTGGGCCAAGTATAATTGGCAATTCTCCTGCACTGTCCATTTGTCTATATTTTGCCATTCCTTTGATAGAAGAAATAATTGTCGTTTTGTCTGTGTACAGGTTTGGTTTTTTTTTTCAGCTAACCTTTGTAAAGGATCAGAAATGTTATAAAGCTCCCAAATGATAGCCCATTGCATCTAGGTTTGCCTAACAACAATTTGTGGTTGTATGTAAAAGTATTTTAGTATGTTCAATATGAAAGAGGAGTACAATCGAGAAGGTCTGTTTAGCAGGTTGGATTTTTACTCGTCTGTTTAAGTCTGGCAACAAGGTTCTTGGAGATGCCTGTGCTATGTCTTAACATACCATAACACACAACAGAGGCTTGAAAGTTGTGCTGTGACATACACCTATCTTGTCTGAAATCACCGACTGTCAGTAATAATGCCCTTTGTTTACTGAAGAGCTAATCAGAAATTTGGCCAACTGTAACTGGAATTGCCTTTTAATATCTTAGCTGTCAACCTGCAAGCATGTCTTTTTGACAGTATATTTTCAGGAATATATATGACATAGTAACAGATAACAGAACAGCCTTAACATCTGGAGAAGAGACTAGCTTCAATCAAAATGAAGGATGATATGTTTCAGTACTTTTATGACAAGGGGGAGAAGATTTCAGAGAAGGGCTACAGTAAGATTTTTAATTGTCTTTACTTACTGAATCGGTATGTTTTTTCCCTGTTGGTTGCTTGCTGATTGCTGAATATTTGCCCTTTGCCCCTAATCATTATTTAATACATTAAAAAATATGCTATCAGGGACGTAATTTTTATTTTTCCTATTAGCTGTGCTTCTGCTGAGTGTACTGTTCACTAGTGGGTACTAGCATGCTGTTTTAGAGTAGAAATGACACAAAAGGGGCACACATTTTCATTAGAAATGCAATTATCAGGCTGGTGGTTGGTGTTTTACTGCTCCTTTGGCCCACAATTCATTATGTAAGACAGAAACTAGAGTAATATGTTTTGATACATCTGCCTCAGTACAGAGTCCGTGGGTATTCTGCCCTTGACCTCCTCCTGAGCTGAATATAGAGTACTTAGCTGTTGGAATATCACTAGTATCTTGAGATCTACAGATAAAAGCCATTAGAGTAGAATTGGTTATTGCCGCTTTTGGCTTTGCTTTCATTATACAGTGAAATACTCTATTGATAGTATATGTGCCCAGTTCTAACTTCTCAGATCTCTGAATTGAATCCAGGTTAAATTGTTAGTCGTGAAACACAGCTGTTATAAAGATGCTGTATCAGTGGCCTCTGAACTTTACCATTTTTTCTTAAAAACCTAGAGTGAAGTGACTTAGTGGCCCATAAATCTATCAGTTCAAGGACCCTAGATCTTCATATAGTTTATTTTGAGGTTTTGGATTATTTCCCAGAAGAGGGTATATGCATCTAAAAGATAAAATGATATGTCATCATAGCTGACTTGAGTATCTTCAACAGGCATGCTGTGTATTGGATTGGTGTGGAGACTAAACAGTTTCTGCTGTGACCCACTAGAAGTGATGCCTATCCAGGTATTGTGCCTTATTCCCAGTAGACAGCTAAGAACCACACAGCTCATTCCCCACAGTGGGATGGAGAAGAGAATCAGAAGAGTAAAATTGTGTGGAGAAGAGAATCAGAAGGGTAAAATTGTGAAAATTCATGGGTTTAGATAAAGACACCTTAATAAGTAAAAATTAAACCTAAGAAAAGCAAAACGTACATGTCCCTTAGGGTGTACCTGCTCCAGCGTGGACTCTACTCATGGCCTGCAATCTCTTTAGAGGTGTCCCTGCTGCAGTGTGGACTTACCCACAGCCACAGTCACTTCAGAGAGATACCTTCTCTGGGATGTCTTTATCCACAGGCACAGAGGATACCAAGAAATGCAGGTCGCAGTTCACAGTGCCCTGCTGCTTCTTTCTCCTGGAGAAGAGGGACAGTAGGAAGGAGAGAGAATTTTTATATTCTTTCTTTGTCAGATGTTCTTTCCTTACTAAGGAAACTAAGTGTTCAGAGATAGAGTTAGCTCATCAGTTACAACTGTTCTTTTTAATCTATGAGACTAGTGGGATGGTGGTATAGTGCTGTACTACAGAAAATAAGCTTTCTATTTAGTACACTGTCATATGGAAAAGAAGGAGTTTCCTTAGATTTCAGCTGAACAAATACAAACTTGATGTGCAAATCCAGGTTGTTGGCCTCAGTATGCATTTGACTTAAAAGGCCAGTGGGATGTAAGGGTAAGTTTTATGCATTCATTTATGTTCCTTTTTGTCTTTAAAGCTGTAACGAGAATCTGTTAGGAATTAATTTGTTACATTAATAGAAATAGACTTCCAGCATTTTTATGGCCCTCTTTTCAGAGGACTTTGTGTTTTGTAAATCAGATTACTTCTGTCTAGTATTACTAGAGAAACCAGAACACTAAGATTTAATATCTATTTTAAATTAACCAGATTAGGCATTTGAGATTCTTAATGTCTGATGATCCATTGCAGTAAAATTCCATTCTCCCACTTTTGGAATTCCAACCTTTTAAAAAGGTCTGAAATAAAACCTCTAGACATTAAAGCATTTGTTTGTCCAATATTGCATAGAAAGTTGATGGCCAGATTGGGAAATCCTTACCTCACTTGTCGCCTGCAGGCTACTTCATCCTTGTTAGAAAGCAGTTAGTGTTTCAAAAATGTTCTGTCTGCTCTCTAATGCAGGAAAAACATGAGAAAACAAGAAACATTATCTTAATACCTCCAAATGAGGATAGGGACACAGGCTACTTTTTTTGCGAAAATGGGTCATTTTGTGTGATTGTTGAGTTTAGTTTTACCTGCATGAGTGATACAGACACATTAAATTAATCCAGTAGGCATCCTACTGTACTACATGTCTGCAAACAATTAATGTTTTCTGCAAATGTACATACGCAAGCAGAAGTACCAGGCTGTGTGCTTCTCTGCCTCCTAGGATAACCCTGTGCTCCTCAGCTGGTAGTTACCATCTAAGATGTCGTGGTAATTATTCATTGTGTTACAAAGGCAGAAAGGATACTTTCAGAAAACACTTTAGAAGACCTTTTTCAGTATGTTTGGTTCCAAGACAGCATTAACTCCAGAAATAGTGAAAGTAACAGGGATCACTCAGATTGCCTTCAGGCCATGACAGAACCATAATCTGTTGATAATTCTGTAGTCCTGTGAAGCATTCTGATTTGCTCCATAGCTTGTACTGAAGAACAGCCTTTTTTTGAATAACAATATATTAATTTCTTTATGTTTAAATAGGGTATAAGTAGTTAAAATAGAAAACAGCCTAAATACATCAGCTTCTTAGGATGTTGCACACCCATCAAAGTAAACTGGAACCCAACAGATCAACAGTTAAATACCATTAAAAACAGTTTTGAGAAAAAAATCATAATTGACTTTGCCATATGCTTCATTTTCTTACTACACTATCTTCAGAATGCAACACAATCACTGTTCATAGAGAAGCTAATTATCCAATGTCAATTAAGCCCTCAATAACTGATCTCTTGACAGCTGGTAATAAGTCCCAAACCCCATTTTAACTTGCATTAGAATATGTGTTTATCCACCGGAGAAAGATGGGGAGCACAGCTCATACATTCACCAAACACTACATCTAGCAACAATTACTTCTTCAGGATAGCTTTTCTTGCATGTTTCACTTCAGTTTCAGAATTTCCTCTCTCCTGACACTTTAAGGCTTGCACATTTCAAACCCCAGATGGTGAACACATAGTTTTGGCTTTTGTATTCTGTCTTCAGTGAATATATGAATCTGTGTTCAGACGACCTGTTGATTTTTGCTTAATTTTTTGTTTAAAGTTGTCTTTTTATATAGTTTCACTGTGAAACTACAGGTGTCAACTAAATTTTGCATTTGTTAAAGCAAGTAACAAGGAATGTAGGAAATGGGAGAACTGATTTGAAAGTGCAATGGCACACTGGTATCAGCTCTTCCAGATTATAAAACTGTTCCATCTCTAAGGTTTAGCCTACAAAGAAGCAATCTATTTTCCAGATGAGCTCTGTTTAACCTCCCAGCTGTGTTTTCTCATGCTTTGATTTGCCCCGAGAGTCAGTATGTACTTTTCTTAAAGCTTTTTTTTTTCTAATGTAGCTACTGTAATAACTACTTTGTAGATGAAGATTTGAAAGTCAAAACTCATTTAGCTTTGTTCCATTACCACCCCAAAACCAAGAAGCTAGTGAGTGACAGAGGAAATATGATCAAGAGGTTTTTATGGCTGTTCTTGAATATGAATAAATATATAGTAATAGTGCTTGATATTGGAGAACATGAATGACAAAATCACTTTAATTATATAAAATCATGTGATAAAATTAAAAAAACTAGGGTAAATTCCATGCAAGTTCCACATGGCAGGTGAATGTGGCAAGTCTTGGCTGACTTTCTGGTGACTAGTTGTATCTGTTCCTGCAGTAATGAATTCTCTTAATAAATAAGCACTGCTGAAAGAGTTCCTCATGGTTACCTTTCCAATCTTGACTCAGACAGTTCCTCATTGTGTGATCTAAAGACCAATCTACTACCCAATTCTGTAACAGCTCAGTAGAAAATTTACCATTCAACTTCAAAGGCTGCAGAATCTAAATTTCTTTATGCCCTAATTTGTTCTTTTATGAAATTTGTTCTAATATTTCACAGGGATAGTGTGAATGGAATTAATTAATAATTACAAAGTATATTTGTATCTTTGCGTTAAAAGATCTGCTCCGTATCTGTCTGTCTTGTTCTCCATCAAAGAAGTATTTAAGGTCTTTGACATTAGTATACACAAAGGAGGAAATTAATATGTTTCTAGTGATTGTGCCTCCTTGTTAGGGAACCACATTTCTCAGTGCTTTTGGTTAGTGATACAGGCTGTTGTGTAGCAGGGAATCCATAGATGATAGGTGTAGCCTTTTCTTCTAATTGTCACCATCTCCACTATAGACAGATAGAATCTTTTTTTTTTTTTTCCCTTTTTTTTAATTGGTTCCTAAGAAAGGAATTGCCATGGAAATGGAACAAGTCTTCAGTTCACTTCCTTTTTTCTTTTTTTCCTCATGACACTGGCATGCACATCCATCTATCACTACTGTAATGTGCTTTTGAAGTGTAAAAGGCTATTTAGTATATCTTCTTAGTAACTACCTCTGCATAATAGCAGCACCTGAACTGAGAGTACTTTTCATTCTTTGAACTACTGGAATACTTCTAAGTAAGTGAATAAATGAGCTCTGTAAGCAAGAACATGCGGAGACCCAGATAAGATAGTGATATTATGAGAATGTTGAAAACGATTCTCTTAATGCTTCTTCTATATTTGTTTTATTCAACTGTATATTCTGATGACTTTAAATATTCAAGATATTTTTAAATACCTGCATTCATGTTTTATGGTTTTGTTTTGTTTTGTTTTTTCTTTACATACCATAAATTCATGCTTTACTTGGCTTTCTACTGAGTGCCATGCTGAACC
>NW_009918593.1:48037-53186 GCF_000696875.1 Nestor notabilis
CGTAAGAATAGTAGCAATGTAATTCCTACCATCTTAAAAGGTAATAGCAAAATAATTGTGTTGAGTACTGGCTTAACAATTTTGTCTGTAAGGTCCAGAGAGTTTCTAATAATTCCTCTAGAACAGTGTATGCTTCTGTGTAAGATCAAGTGGGTTATCTAACCTTTTCCTTTCCTTGTCTGATCAGAGACAAATTTTGCAGTACATCTGTATATTTTTGTGGAGTGCTCTGAGTGTTCAAATGACAGATCTGTGATCCTTCTGTAGAAATTACAACCTATGAAATCAAACGTCTCTGGTGCAGATTTTAATCTTGTGCTCTGATGGTCTGGTACTGATGGTACCTTACAGGGCCATCAGTAGTGTCTGTCAGTCTACCAGAGTAGATGCCTACATTGCAAAGTTTGTGCTGACTCATTACACAAATGTGTCTATGCACCACGTGGCAGGCAGCTGTGCTCTGCATGTAGTGCCAGGAGCAGTAGGGAGTGGAAAGGAGAGGCAGAACATAGCCCTTCCATCGCTCTTTTTAGGATATGGGATCTAAACACTTAGTATGTGCTAAGTATTTAGTAATTTTGCGAAGTGAGCTCTTCCACCCTCTTCTTCTCTTAGGATCAATGCAAGATGAATGCTTTGTCTAGAAGGAAGCACCTTTTATTTCTGAGAAAAGAATTGCAGCCTTATAGTAATATGCATTTTGCCTTTTGCAAGCATAGTGCTGTATTTCAATGTGTGAAATGTAACAGTGAGAAGTCCTAGGCAAAGAAAACCAAATGCTTTTAAAATACGCATTTCTGTGATCCCATTTGTCCACAACTGCATGTTTTCCCTTTCTACCCAAATTCCTTTCATGTATTTTAGTGGTTTGCATAGGTCCTACTGCTGCTTTGTCAAAATTATGAGCACTTACAGAGAGATGAGATGTAGCCAAGAGGAGAACCTTTGCCTGTTCTTCATGTGGCCTGCCTAGCTGGGTAGGTGTGAGCAGCACCTTCTTACGCTTAAGTTACACAAGTTAAGTTTAGTGCAGCGTATTGTGACTCCTGCCTCCAAATCTAGTCATCTAAAGTTCGTCTGATCCTGCAGCTTCTCAGCTCCTAATCCAGTAACACCAGATGGATCTGTTTGACCAGCCACAAAGGAAGATTACTCTGCTTTGCTGTTTTACTCTCATTCCTACACCCTTAAGTGTATGGAGGTTGAAAACCCATTTCAATGAAAAACACGCTTGGTTTATACTACACGCTTGTGACTGGTGCTTGGGTAGGAATATCTTACATTTTATACAATTTCTTTCATCTGGGAGGTTTTGAAAGCTGCCTACATCATGAAGGCTGCAAATTATTTGTAAACAAGACCTTACTACTTGCAAACTTAGATGTTGTTTTGTAAAGTAAGATAGATTGAATTATTACAGTCAAGTCCTTTAACGTTACTCTTGTTTACAGCACACTTCCCTTAACAATAAATCTCTGAGCCCGTGGGCACTTTCAATTACTGCATCTTCCTTGCTTAGCAAAGGAACTTGTAAACCTCTCTTTCTGTCATATCATTTTGAGAGATCTTGGTATGTAACAAAGTCTGTGTTGTCTGGCAATGCTTATATTAAGAAAGGCTTATTAAAAAGATAACTTGTGTCATTCACCTGTCTTTGCCTGTGACCATGGGAAACACAGGTTACTACAGGGAACTTGGACCTTCCTTCAAAATTTATTCCTATGCCATGTGAAAATGGGTAGGAAGTACAACAGACACAAATTCTAACATTTATTTAAGACTTTTGTGATGTATAAATTATTTTTTTTTTAATATATAAACTCTCTTAAATATACAGCACCAGACTTCTCAGTTTTTCAGGGTGTATGAGTTCTAGAGAAACCGTAAGATGCAGCTGTGAAGTCATTGCTTATCTCTCCCATACAGGATTTTATGGCATTATTTGAAAATGTGTAATGTTTATGAAGTTTCTTGACCCACCCAGATGGCAGAAAAAGATTCATTCTCACTTTACAGATATAAAAATGAGGTGAATGCAGGAAATAAAATTCAAATTTCCCAACTGTCCTGCTATTCTATTCACATCTAGAAAAAACACGGAATATGTGGGCATAACAGTTGACAGCTCCTAACAGTTTGTCCTCATAATGTGTCTGTTTTCCTTATAGATGAAGATTGTAAGAGGTAAGGTGTGTTTTGAATAGAAACCGTTATTATCTACTCGTCACTGAAGAGTTAACAGAAAAAAGTGAGTGTGTGTCAGGGGAAACCCACAAACCCAAAACCTAACTACTGCGAAACATCATGGTCCATGTGTTCTGAACAGAGATAGCTAAAAGTAATTCCTGAAATTTGTGCTTAGAAGGATACATCAATACAGTCAATAGACTGAGTTGCTAGTGGAAACTGGAGATGTTCATAATTTCTGAAAATTGGTCCAGCTACCTAAATGTCTGTTAGAAAACTAATTTTAGGAATGATAGTTGGAAAACGTTGATGAATATTGCCAGTGTCATATTTAACTGTTAAACAAGTAATAGCATATAATCTTTTATGCCTCAATGTAAAAATACTCATTAAAATAAATAACAATAAAAATATATGGAGCATACAACTCTGACAAAATAACTGTAATCCCATTTTGTTACAGTAATGAATATAGTGCAGCAAGCTTCACTGATTAAAAACTTTTTGTGCCAAGTTTATTTCCTGTTTATCAAATTGGATGTAAAATGCAGACTACCTTTCTATATGGTGTATTAACATATAAGCTTTACTTCTGGAAGGCAGTCAACCTTCCTTTAGTGGTTTGAGCTTCAAGTTTAAATGTCTCCAGCTGTCAAAAGTTTAATTTGGGTCACTGGCAGACCTCTGACTGCTGTGTGTTAGAAAGAAAGAGCAAAAGGCAGGAGGTCTGCTCTCACCCACCATGCACGCATTTGAAGAGTGAGCAGGCTCTGCCACAGTGTGTGAATCATAGACAATAGGGCTCAGGAGGCCACAAAGACCCTTCCTCTGACTTAGGACAGAGGGAACAGTGTGTCAGTAGCTGTATCTGTTTTCATCTTTGCCATCCCAATTTCAGTGCTGCTGGATAAAAAGCTTTTTCATTTATATTTAGCTCACTCTGGCATATTACTGTATTTCCCAAAATCTAATGTGTTGTGAGCTTTGCTATGTGCATTTCGTATGTTGGCCCGTATCATACTGCAGGTATTTAGCGTCATGATGTGATACTAGAAAGAATGACACGTTACAGTAAAGAATTATAGGATTCTGTCACCACTGAGAAAGGAATATTCTTTGTTTTGCTGAAGTTAATAGAAAAGTTAATATGAAATATCTGTAATCTATAGAACTGTTAATGTTAACAGTTACGGCTGGCCTGAGGAAATTTTTTGTGCACAGGTAGTGGCATTAGCCTGCTATTAAATACCTGGCTAACATGAATGCTTCATTTTCCAGCCCTCTGTTAAATTCTTTGCAGTTGATGAGCCTGTCCTAATATAGAGTTCATAGAAACATAGAATATCTCAAGTTGGAAGGGAACCAGAAGGATCATTTGATACTTCAGACCTGGCAATCTGAGTCAGGTATTCTAAATAAACTGTTTGAGTTGAAAAGTTGTCACCAGTTCAGCTCCTCAGACCTATTTGTGAGGTGCTTTGAGCATGTAGAGGGTACAGTTTATGAAAAACTGTGGCTCCAAGGGCAGAGAATTTGAGAAATAAGAGGACAGGTCCTGCAATTAACTGTGCTTGAAAGTGTTGATGGTAGAAGCAGAACGTTTTGTAATTAAATTTTTTAATTTTGTAAGAATTAAAGGAAGATGAAGACCCGAAGAGAGATTTGCACTCTTCATTGTAAAATTAGGCTATTTAGTTCATCGTTGCTGCTGTGATGCGTATGGCCTATTTGTATTCTTCCCCTACCTTGCTCTGCTCTTCTGCTGCACTGTTCAGGCCTCCTGACAATTATAATCTAATATCAAAACATTCCGAAAGTACTGGGCCCCAGTCCTTTTGTCAGTTATTATTTTTATTAGCATTCCAATTAATTGAAATGAAGAAAAAATACTTTCTACTGATGTACAAAACAAATGTATCATGAGTTCAGGGAGTCCCTAGTTAGGGACTCCTTTCTTACTTGAAGACTCTTCATCCTAAATGGCTCTGAATCAGCCATGAAAAGCCCAGCCACAGCTGTCAACATCATTTATCCCATGCTTGGGAGTGGTGCTGTGGCCTGTAGGCAAAGGAAATCTGAGCACTTTTTCTTGTTCCTTCCCTTTCTTATGAGAAAATTGTTAAACCCAGTGTACCTCCGTGAAACACTGTAGTTACAGTAAAGTAATATATTTTAGCAAGAGTTAACATTGGTGAAATTTTTCAGCCAGCTGATACAGATTGACAGTCCCAGTTACTAAAAGAGGGCCACAAGTGAGAGTAGAGGGTACAGGTTTTGAATAATGAGTCTTTGCAGTGAACACTGCTTTGTAGAGACATTGCTTGGAAGATTGTCTGACCTCTGAAATACATTGTCTGCTTCTGATGTAAACCCATTTCAGAGGCAAAACATTCATATGTTCACTATTGCCTTTCATGTTATACGTAGAGTAGGGCAACCATAAATTTTGTCCTTCCCCACTTACTTAAGAAGATTGCCTTTGTATGGAACTAAAGGTGTTTTATAGAGTTCTTCATTGTCAACAGAATGTCTCTTATAGTGTACTGCGTAAGATACCTAAACCTGTTGTTTCTGGGGCCACACTTGCTAAAAATGTTCTCCGTCTAAATTCTTGGATGGAAAAACTTAAGGCCAGTTATATGGGTGAAAATGCAAAAGTCACTTTAATAAGCAGATCACTTTATGACTATAACTGTTGAGGGCATTTGGCAATGTTTTAAATTGAGTGTTAGAAGACTTAAAATTCATTTTGCATTGATTTTGATAATATAGATTAGGATCTGTAACCCATCCTAGGAAAAAAAAGTAAGGTGTTACTTGGTGCTACAGAAAAAAAAATTGCAATAGATTTAATAGAATTTTAAATCAAATTAGCAAATTGGACAATGGGGGATGGGGACAGGGAATTGCTAAATCTGTTTTTACCAGGTAAATTAAAATGCTGAAACTTTTTTTTTTCTTT
>NW_009918593.1:53213-73902 GCF_000696875.1 Nestor notabilis
GGCAAGGGGAGGGGAAGAAAATCCAGATATCCTGCAAGCTTCATGTCCATATTTACTGACAGCTAGCAGCTGTTGGTCCAGCTGGGTGACATAGGACAATAGTTCCAGCTGTAGAAAGCTGAAGTTAAGCCTTCATGAAATAAAATCTTGGCCATTTCTTCTTCTTAGTACCCTTCTAAGTAACAGCAAGACATTTGCCTTTTAAAATAACTCTCAGATCCAGTTATTTTATAGTAAGAGATGAAAAAACATTAAACAAGATAGTAACTGCCAAATCAATGCAATTTCCTACACTTGGGTTTGGTAGCTGAAGACAAGCTCAGCAGCTAAATAGCTGTCTAACTTAAGGAGAATGAAAATACGGTGTGCAAAAGCACCCTGTGGAGAAAATGTCTCCCACTAATATCAGTAGTTGGAATCAAAACTGAAGGAACTAATTTAAAATACATTCCAGTTCATTCATATTAACAAGATAAATGTTCTTGGATTTCAGGGTTTAAGAGTACCTGAGTGTATGAGTGGTCATAGGCAATTTGCTGATGACATTACTGGATCGAGGCAGTTTTGAAGTCACATTGCATCTTTTTTCCCATGCTTTAGATATCCCTCTAATGACCAACTATAAAGAACATCGTGGAATTACTTTAATTTTTGATTATGGAGAAAGAAGTCAACTTGACTATGATAGGCTCTGTTGCACCTGGAGGGCTTGAATAGCCATAATGTGAATTAACCAAGTGAAATAAGCAAGCCTGTCACGGTTGAGGGAAAAGACTATACACCAGTTTGACAGCATCCTTTTTCTGCTAGAGGAGCTTTAAAAGCTAATAGCATAATTCTGGCCACTTCTTGATTCACACTCTTACTGTCCATCTTCCTCAACCTTTGCAGCTGCGGGTTGCAAATTATTTTTTTCTCATACTGTTAGTCTCTGAAAATGTAATAGCTGTATTTGGTATCATTTCTGAAATGGAAATAAGATCTTCCTGATTTCTTAGAGTTCATATCTAATTTGTCATGACTCATAACATGAGTTATGTTCTTTACTGTGGGGGCTGTGAGGCACTGGAACAGGTTGCCCAAAGAAGCTGTAAATGCTCCATCCCTGGCAGTGTTCAAGGCCAGGTTGGACAGAGCCTTGGGTGACATGGTCTAGGGTGAGGCGTCCCTGCCCATTGCAGGGGGGTTGGAACTAGATGATCTTAAGGTCCTTTCTAACCCAAACCATTCTGTGATTCTATGATAAACAACTACTAAGATTGCTATGTGGTAACTACGTGGATCTGGATCACTATTAGTGTTCTGGACAATGCCTTCTCTGCAAGAAACTCTTTCCAGAACCACCATGTGAAAAACCTGCCTCTGTCTCCAGTAAATGGATTCAACATGGACAAATCACCGAACTCTGAAATACAGCTTCTTTTTCTGTACAACATTCTAAGTTTTGTCATCAGCAGCAGTATGCAAAAATACTATTTACTGTAAAGATAACAAATAGAGTAAAATCAGAATATTTTTCTTTTCCTGAATTGGAATTCTGCTAGCCATTTTGGGTTAACTCCTTTGGGGAAAAGAGTTTTAATCTTTAGTGTGCATTCAGTCCATTTATTTTATTGTGGCAGGACACAAGTACAATAGGACATAAATAGTATGCCAGGTAGATGTTTTGTTGCATTGCATGTATTTTACATCATATCAGTAAATAGTGCAGTAAATATAATGATCATAAAGCATTCCACAGGCTCACAGTCTTATAATGAACTTCATTAATAAAAAAATCAAAACTAAAGCTCAGCACACTACTCATCCAGCAAAATGATCATTTTTAGGGGCAGTAGGATACAGATGATTAGCTTTTTGATATTCGTTAGTTAGAGGATCTGTTTTCATTCTGGACCTTAAATCTCTTATCAGCCTTCTCACAGAGAGCACCTCAGGAAGAATCTAAGTGGGTCTTCTGGGACTTACACAGATGTGGCCCAGCAAATACCCATGGGAATATGTTATCTAAATATCTCAAAGCAAGAACTGAAACCAGTCAGTTTCTATCACTTCTTTTTGGGTTTTCTGTAATTATAAAGGAAACCTAGAGAAACCAAGCAGTATTGGGTAGTGCGCATAACTCCAATTCACAGATTCACACTGACCTCATATTTGGCCAATAGCCAATGGATTATTCTTTTTTCTTTGCTTGACAGTTTGCATACTCCAGTAGAAAGAAGACACTCAGAGAAAAGAAACAGAATATCAGACAATTTTTAGACTGACTTACTGGGTTGCATAGCTGTTTTTAAGCAAGTAGTAAAAGCTGTAAGACCATTTGGCTTTTGGGTGTATGTTATCTATAGGCAAAGTATCACACATGCATTCAATTAGCTTTTGCAGCACACTAATTTGAGTTTATGAAGCATATTGTCCCCACAGCAAAGAAATGCTGCAGGGCTATTGTAGAGTAGTGTGCATCGCTGCCTTACATGATTAATGAGTTTTTATTATTACAGCTAGCCTTTACAAGCAGATTTACAAATTATCCAGATTCGAGGTCTAGGTGGTCACTTCTTTCTGTGCTTTATGTCAACACTTGAACTTTCTTTTATCTGAAAAGTTAAGTTTATTTGAATAGAAACCAACTTTAGCATTTAGGGACAAAGTCAACCATAAAAGAGCTTAGTATAAAACTTGGGGATGGACAATATGTTTCATTAAAAGGATTCTACAAGAAGTGTAGGCTTTTAATGAGGGGAAAAGGTATAATTTTCATTAAGCAGTTCTGTATGATGGGATTCATAATGAGGAGAAAACTCTCAATACTATGTTTGTTTTAAGTGGATCGTCTTACTAATAAACTGGTGTTGGATTTTTGTATTTTTTTAGCATTTTGTGTTCACTAAAGCTGTATCAGCAACATCTTTCTCTTTCCTTTCACATATAAAATACAAATTTAAGCTAGATTCATTGCTTGTGTTCTTTTTAACATGTGGAGCTGGTATCAGTTCCCATTCTCCTGTTCCTGGAGGGTTTTTTTATTTCAGGAAACAGAAATTGCCTAGGCCTACAAGAAGTCTGTACCCCTTCTAATAGAAGACAAGGATTTCATATACTGTTTTATATACTGTTTATTATACTCTTGGTGCTGCTGTGTACCTGATGCTGAGGAGATGCTGAGGCATCCTCCTCAGAAAAATACGATATTGGGAATCTGTTCTGTCATGCTTTGAGATATTCAAAAATCATTTTTTGTTCCTTGCTTATTCACATTAGCAAATCAAAGTCTAGATCTGCCTCAACATATGCATCTCTGAGTAAAAGAAAATATTAAGTATTAAAGTAGAAATAAAAAAGAAGTGGTGGTTAACTTTGACAGTTGCAGAAATATGCAAAGTAAAAACTCAAAAATTAACTTTATACAGTAACAAAAAATAACTCAAGATACCAACCCATGCAATCATATTTCCAGCTCTACTGTACTTAAAATGCAGCTTTTCCCTCTTTCTAATTACTAAATGCAAGTAAATTACTAAAAGCAAGTAAAAGCAATTAAACTAAAGCAAGATATGGAGAGTAATATTTTTTTCTTGATTATTTTTCTTTTCAGCTAATGTGAAGAAGGTTAAGTGGATTTAAAATGTAATTAAATATATAAATGCAGCTTGTAAGTAATATAAGCATAATATAAACATGACATAACCATAATGTAGAAATAAGTTATGCTAAATATGAAGTAGACAAGGTTGAGGTGGACTAGGCAATGAAGTCCCCTATTGTTCCAAGCAAATCAGTCATTAAGTGGTTTTTGTTCCCCACCCAGGCTGGGCCTGGGTTTATGTCTAAGTCCTTCCCTCTCCCTGGTAGGGAAGGTGTTAACAACTCACATGTACATAATTTAGCGTCTCAGAGATTTGTGTCGTTCACTGAAATCTTCAAAGCATCTAGAAGTCTGATCCTTTGTCTTCTGAAGTCTTGTATTTGATTTTAGAAATAGCAATATCAGCTCTTCAGTAGACATTTAACTGACATAGCTGCTCTCTCATTTATTTCTTCTGGCTACAGTTTAGAGCTAAGTAAAAACCATTCTTGAACACAAAAGGAAAACCAGGAAGGGAATTAAAAAGTCTCCATGGTCCAGGAAAGACCTGGCTTTGAGGCTTAGCTTCTTTGGCAAAAGATTAACAGCAAAGGACTTGCTCATGTTTACAGGTCGTATATCCCAGAGTGCACTTTGCATCCAGACTGTACAAAGGAAACAGCTCATCAGCAAAAAGCCTTGTAATAAATCTATAAAGGCCTTTCAGCCCTTACTGTTTTGTTCAAGTGATTTTTCAAGCTTCGGGAACTGTCTAAAACCTTTCCCTCTTCCATCTAGCAAAGCAACAGTCAGCGTGTAGCACAGGGAATGCTGTTTGTTTTGCAGCCTTTTTATGGCTGTAAAAGTTAGCTGATACAGAACTCCTGCTTTGTTAATCTCAAATGAATGTCAGTCGCTCATGCAGGCTGACTAATTCATACCTTGAGTTAGGTAATTTTGTTTCAAAACATTTTGTCCTCTGTTACAGCCTTATTCTTCCTGGTCTGTAGACTGTAGTCCTCTCCTCTTTCTCCTTATTCCTCAAATCTTTCACATTTAACTGGTTGCTCAGCTAGGAATATAATGTTTCAAAGATATAAATAATAATGAGCTCCTTTAATAAAATCAGACATAAGTTATGCAGCAGACGTCAATTATAATGGATTTTAAAGGTTTTGATCTAGAACCTGGGTGGCATTACATTTAGACTAATAACTGTAACTATGATTTATGTGTTTGCAACTGAAATGGTTTCAGTGCTTCGATATATGTCCAAAGTAAAATTTATAGTCTGCTACAGAATGTATAAATAATGAACAGCCATATGTCATATTGCATTTAAAAATTTGACTTCTTACACAGCCAGCATAAGGTAAAATGAATTAAAATTTTAAGTTCGTTTGGGATCAAGTTACTTTAATACTTTAAAGCAGCTCCACAAATACAGAGTTGATTTAATTACTTTTCCTGCAGTAAAAAAATAAGATACTTTTAAATTTGCAGTTGTGTTCAAATTAAGCTACAAGAAAGAGTAAAACATGCTGATAAGAAAGGAACATGATTCACTTTTCTCCTAAAAATAGTTGTCTCTAATTTTCTGTTAGATAGCAAAGCTAGGAGAACAGCTATTGACAAAGACATGCTGCATAAAGAATTTCAATGGAAAAAAGCACAGTTACTATAATATTCAAATGAACCCCCTCCCCCAAATGCCTGTTTCATGTTGGAAAAAATCTGCAATCTGCTTTTAGTAATAAGAGCTGTATGTGACTCTGTGGATACACACTGCCGTTTTCCAACTGGCCATTTGAAAATTTGAAGTGCACCTGTCTAACACTGGTGGCCAGTTCGCAGCAGGAAGACCACCCAAACCTCCGCTGCAGCAGGGATTGTTCTTCAGAAGGTATCTACCTTTTCTGAATCTTGGTTTGCACATTTTAAATCTTGCTGACCAAACTTGTTTATTTTCCTTCTTAGTTATCTGTCGAAGTCTGCCATTGCCATGAATGGACTATGTACAAAAGTCAGATGGCAACTACTATTTCAGTAGTAGATTATAAGGTGCTTTCCATTTTGTCAAACAAAGAGGCGAGGCATAACAGGATTTCAAACCTGTGGGAAACAGGATGTGCTAACATTTGACTCTGAGAGCCTGTTCTTAGATTGTCAGATAAATTTTGCAGTAGGAAATGTTTCTCAAAAATTTTAGGTAGCTCTTCTGGTATTTACAGCAAGCAAAGTGCTAAGTGTTCAGCATTGCTCATGGCTTGAAGCTTCCCTTTTCCTTTAATATGGGACTACTAATACTTTCTTGTATTCCCTGGAGTGTTGGTACCAGGACTGAACTTAGTGAGGTCTCCAAGAAGCAGAAGTAAATAAAGGAAATAGTTGTAGTGAAGCCATCAGCAGAGATGACATCTATTCCTCAGCAGACTCTTCTTTTGTATTATTGGGAAGTTACCTGATTTCTCATAGAATATTGATTTTTAGCCTGTTTTGTCAACTAGTCAATAGCCACACACAGAGGCTACTTGTGATACGCTACTTTTTTTTCCCCCCGTTAGGAAAAGTCCAACTGTGTGTTGTGTTACCAGTGTGGCCAGCTTGGTGTTTTTTTTTTTTTCTCTTGAACTTCAGGTTTTTAATACATATGCTTGGTTTATAAATGTCGAAATCTATTTTAGCATCCCTCTAAAAAGGTGTCTTAGCTGAGACAGATGCTTTTGCTAAGAAATAGTACTGGTGTCTTAGAGCTAACATGCCTTTGGGCTCTGACAGACATTTGGCAGCAGATTGAAACTGTGTGTCTGAAATGGTTACTGCTCTCACCTTGTCTATCACAGATTTAGTTTGTCTTGCGACACCAGACTGGAGTCACGGAGCTGGTTTATGAGTACCCCAGACACCCCTTTTTCTCTGAAATGGCAGCACCTGTCAGAGAAGGGCAGAAGACTGGGAGAGGAAATGAGGAATGAAAGCACAAGTAGATTGAAAATTCTAGATGAATTTTTACTGTTCTTTGAACAATATAATTGGGCAAGTGAAAACATTAATAGAAAAATAAAGAGTTCAAATTCTGTGATTCTGAGTGAACAGCTCTTTGAATATTGAAATGTCAGTTCACTGAAGTTACCATGTGCATTTAATCTCAGGGGACATGACAGAGAACAGTTTGCTTATAGTTATTGAATTTTGAGTGAAAAGATAGGTTTGCATTAATAGCAGTTTGATTTGGATTTTAAGAGCTCTGACGAGATCCATATTTAATTGCTGGAGGAAGTCATGGGATGTGATCATGGAAATGGATACTGCTCTGTAAAATATTACTAATGAATCAAATTTGAAAAAAAATTGTTTCCAAGATTGGGATAACACTGAACAAATGTGTGAAGTACATTTTTTCAAGACATGAAATTCAGTTTGACAAGCCCAGCTCTTCTCTATCCCTTTTTTCTCTTGGGTTTACCATTCTGCTTCTGTCCTGCCTTATTTATTCAAGAGCATGATGTTGTAATTTTCTTGTGCTTTGGAAAGTCATAGTGGAAATGATACCAAAGTATCAAAATTTAATGTTAGCATGTGGATCTCACTGTGTGTGGGCATCTGTTACTCCTGATATCCAATAACCAAGCAGATATGTTGCCAGTTTCCTGTCTATGGGAACAGAGGTTTTAGAAGAGATTATATTTGCACACAGATCAGCCAGCATTCAGGTGTATCTTATCAAAGAGGCTGCTGCCATTTTCTGATTATAATCAAGAGCACCTTGTCTCAACAGGATCTTATTTCTCTTCTGCTCCCTCTAACTGTTGCCATAGCTTTTCACAGAAATAGTTGCTGTTGACTTTTCAGAATTTTTTAGGGACTTGGTACTAGAAATTAACTTTAGCAAAAGGCTATTTACCAAGTTAGGTGAATTTAAGAAAAAGTCGGGAGACATTCAGAGCACTGAAGACCTGGAGAAGTTCAATAGTAGATGAGATCTCCTCTCAAGATTTCATCAGTTTAATGAAAGTATAAATAGCTGGAATCATCTCCTGTCATCCAGGCATTTAAAAACCTAAAAGTAAACTGGTGTTTATTCCAAAAAAAAAGGTATGGTTGTTACTTTATCTATATGGTACTATATCCTTAAATAAATATGTTGCCCATGTAAAGAAAGCTGTGCAAATAGTTGGTACGGTATCAGAGGCAAACCTTACAATGCATTTTTGTGGCGGATCTACTTGCAGTTTTCAGCCTATTTGGGTTTATTATCATTGAGTAGCTTCACCTTGAAAGCTGCTGTCGTTGTTGAGTTGAGCTTGCACATTCTACAGGCCTGTGACTTCCCTCATGTCACTCACCAATTTCATTCTGCTTTTTTAAGTGTATCACCAGATACATCATTACAAGTTCAAGCATTTACTGTTTTTTGACTTAAAATCGCTTAAAAGCCTTCCCCTTCCCCCTCCCCCCCCTTTTTTTTTGATTACTGGACTTAAACTTGTCGTAGAAGAAGAGGAGAATTGCACTACTTCATGCAACCTTTGGGATTTTTTTCCCCAATTACCATTCAAACTCAAAAGTTTAGGTTTTTTTTTCCCCTTCCTCTTAATAAATCTGCAGGTAAGTAAGGGTCCTCAGCTCAAGAGTATCTTTGAAATTGCTTTTCAGATTCTTCATTGGGCTCAGGAGATAAGTGTATCTCTCTGGATTGGAGATGTTGGTTTATATCATGATCTTGTAAGATTGGTACTGAAAGTAGCATGATGAACATCAAATTATTTTACTCTGTTCCCTGAATTTTTTAAGAACTTCAATCATTTTCATATTAACTCCCCCAAAAAAACCCAAACCCCAAAACTTTCTGTGTTATCAGGTACTTAAAGAAACTCAGAAAACAATAGTTTCTAGAATTGGCTTTTAAAATTGCCATCTTACTTTGACTATATTGTCATTAGTTGTTTTTATTACCTAAGCTGCATGCTTGAAGATTCATTAAGAAATTATTTTTTTTACACCAACATAATCCTAACTAAATGAGGGAGAAGGAGCCTTTAGGAGTCTCACAATTGGGGGAGAGGAAGCGGGCCTTCAAATAAGATGAAGCAGCAATAAAAAGTGACCACACATTTTGGTTAAACATCAAGTTCTCAGTGGAAGATCATTATGAGAATCTCATTTACAGGACAAATTGATGCTTCATTCAGACATTACATTTAGAGCAGAAATTATTATAAACATAGGGTTGTGGTTTTTTCCATCATTTCCCCTCTTGGTCAGTGTTGCTTACAGGTATTTTCTTTTGGGCAGTTATCATCAGTCTTGTCTTAACTTTAAATGTGTTTTTATCCTTTTCATGGTGTTTTGGAAAACAAAACAACAAAATTTTTCTTTTATTGTTACATTCCTGTAAGATTTCCTTTTATAATGTAATATAACCACCTCCAAAGGATTTGTGATCTCCTGTGATTTAATACTTGCATTGTTCTATACATGTGAAGACTGAGAAAAGATTCTGTAGGTGTAGAGTTTAAGCTCCTTAAAAATCCAGCTAATTATATGCAGTGCTTCCAAGAGTCTGATGACTTTGAAAATATGTGAATCCCAGTCAAAACTGCAGCGAAGTTGAAGGGGTTTTCAGAACAGTCATTTTTATTCAGCCGTATATTGGGAACAGAGAAGTGTGTTCCCAAGGAGAGAGAAGGGGAGGTGTTGATTCTTTTTCTTCACTCGTAATATTGAAGTTTCAAGATCTTTTGGGGATGTTTCTTGTTTGTTTCTTGTTTGTGTGTTGTTTGTTTGGTTTTTTAATTTCTGTTTTGTTTATGAATTATAATGACTCATTGAATTCACCCTTGAAAACAGTTACATTTAAAAAATGGGTAGGACTGTGAGATCTTGGTAACTGAAAACTGAATATTGTGATTCAGTTTGTGGGGCAGTTATTTTGCAGTCAGGTTAAATCAGAACATTTGGGGTAGGGGCTTCTTTGGTTTTTTTAAATAAGCTTTTTTAAAAATGAGATGGTATAGAGCCACTTTGGTGGAAGCAGGCTTTTTTATGCCTTTTTTATTGTCAAATCTAGTGAAGTTTGAGAGAATTTTCATTTCCTAGCTCTGAGATCTCCAAGGTATCCTCAGCAAAACCATGAAAAGTGCATAATGCACTTGACATTTCTAAATTAAGGGGGGAGCATGTGCCTACATGCAATGCTAGAAAGGAACTTTAGACCTAGGGATTCTAGCCTGAATAGGAGCCTAAGTGATGTGCGTTTAATGCCTGTGACTGACCAAACACTGAATGACCCCTACAGGGGGAAAAGGCTCAGTGGGGATGGGCAAGGGTGATATGCCTATGAAGTTCAGAGAATAATGCAGGGTGTGACTGACCACAGCTGATGCAAAGAAGCTGACAAAAGGTGGCTTTTGATTTATGTAAACAGCTCTCAACAGTTGAGTGGAAGCAGGTTGTGTAAACGTGTTCCCTGAGTTAGGTAGAGCAGCATGGGCAGAGTGAATCCATAGTTCAGCCTAACATAGAGTGTAAAAACTAAGCAACTGGCTAAAGAATCTTGGGGAATTTTGAACTGGCTTTAACCCACATATTCTTTCCTATCAACTGAGGCTGCATCATGATGGTGAGCATGTTTTAGAGACTGGGAATGGGGATCACAATCGTTTTGTGGTTGAACTGCTGCAATTGCTGTGTTTTTCTAAGTGTAACTAAGATTTGTATTGCACTAGATTACAAGTCCTGTGTAACAGCA
Organism: Nestor notabilis; assembly: GCF_000696875.1. Taxonomy (NCBI): domain Eukaryota; kingdom Metazoa; phylum Chordata; class Aves; order Psittaciformes; family Psittacidae; genus Nestor; species Nestor notabilis. The sequence continues at coordinate 63,530 of NW_009918593.1, forward strand.
AGTATCTTCAAATAAGTAAACTTCATATAAACATTATACCTTCCATGTGTGGCATATCTTGAAAGAACCTGGTTAGAGAGCATTGGACTCTGATAGTACCCCAACTCCCCCCGCAGTACACACCTCAAAGAGATGAAACTTGCACATGGAGACAGTTTTTTTTTATAGGCATGGAAGAAAGTTAGATCAAATTCAGTTAAAACGTGATAATCCTGCTTGTATCAGCAATACCTCTGTAGGAGCCAACTTGGCATTAGCCATACAGGAAAAAAAAATAGTTTACTCAGTATTTCAGCCTCTCTGTTGAAGAGCTAAAAGTTATTCTGGTGGTGAGATTGTCTTGGGAAGGTTTGATGTGCCATGTGGGAGGCGTATTTGAAGGCCCTTGTGCCACAGATCATAGTGTGCCTGTTTTACAGTCTGTGATACCGGTTTCATACTCAGGTAGGATCCTTACAGAGTGACTCAGTTCTTCTTAGGTTGAACCAATGACTTCAGTAAAATTATTAACAGTAATGAAAACATGCCAGGAAATACAATGGCTTTGCTAATAGATTTTTTTTTGTAGACTTATTATGGATTCATTTTACCAAATTGAAATAAATATCTTAATGAAATTGTGAGCAGTTTTCAAGTGTAGTTCATTATGTTAATTTTCTTAAAAATTAAATAGTACTAAAAGAGTATTAATGCAATATTTGTGGAATATGTAAAATTAGATTTTGCCAAAATCGGTAGAAAATAAATGCTTTAAAAAGGATTCATTCTATAAAAGATATGAGAGTATGAAGTATTTATTGACTGACAGTTGTTCTGGATGCAGTCATAAATTAATCCCCGAAGTAAACAGGACTGTGATCTTTACCTTCATACAGAATCGGTTATTGAAGTTGGCCGTTGCAGTAAAAGAAAGGTAGGTTATCGATTGTGTATAGCAGAGTGCATAACCCCGTAGCATTTGTCAAGTGCATTCTCATCAAATACAATACTTGCTACCCTGTCAGTGAGGTGCAGTTAGCTGTATTCACTGATGGCCCGAATGAAAGCCCACTGAATTCAAGGAGGTTCTTTACATGTATGTCCATGGACTAGCTTCCAAAGCCTGTTCTATGAGACATGTGGCAGAAACAGTTGAGCCTTTGGGCCATACTTCCCCCCTTCATGATTGGAAAAGTGAGTCACTGTATTTATTGTTCTATTCATAGAGGCATGGAAGAATGCTAGCTTTCTCCAGCTTCAGTGTTGAGCTTCGAATAATCTTAATTATGAACCAAATCTTGTATTGTGCAGGGAAGCTATTACTTACTGGTTTCAGAACAGTTTTGTGCATTAGATCTACAAACCTAGGGGTTATTCCTATCATATTCTTTATTCTCACCTTCTTATTTTATTATGTGTTTCTAACCAGGCCATTTGTCATGGGTGGGCCAGGAGAGCATGCTCATCCCAGATATCCACACAGTGTTATCTTATGATTTATACTATATGCATCATGTGAAACACTGAATTCAGAGGTATAATCAGGTTGTGGCTGAACATCTGTTTTAGTATTGCACATTTCCTCAGTGAGAGGTGTATCCCTTTAGAGGCTTGGTGCTGTAGTGCAAATTGAGTTGGTTATGCTAGTGTGGCTTGAGTTGGGAGATCCTTCCAATGCAGTCTGAAAGTCTAGACATTTAATAAACATGGCTCTCCAGGACAAAGAAAACATTTTTATTTTTTTATTAAAAGAAAAAAAAAGAGTGGTTATATTACCATTTGAGGGTGCTGGATGTCTCCAGGCTTTTCTGTACAGTTATCAGGGCTTTAGGTGACCAGTACAAATGCTACCGTAAACTATGGTTTCCTTTCAAGCCACCACCTACCATTGTACAACAGATTTGTGATGATAGTTCCACCACCAGGGAGGATTTTTACCTCCATAGCCTACTTAAAACCTGGCAATTATTCCTAAATTTGATGTGAATCGTGGAATAGAGTAAATTTACGAGTTACTGCTAGTTCATTTTGGTTTTTGGCAGTGGGGCTTGAACTATGCTACTGTACGTGATCCATGAGTATTATGAAGTCTTCGTATGCTTGGTCTATCTGAAGGAGACAGTTGGGCAATACAGTTCTTCTTGCAATAGCAACTACTTCTAATGTAACTGTGGGTTATTGGTTTCCTCTTTTTAAAAATTGATTTTGGGAAACAATAGAATTGTGTGATAGTAGACAATAAAGAAAATCCACAGTTTAGGGAAAACATGCCATATGTCTTGTAATTCCAGCACAATGGGGTACCTCCTTAATGACTTCCTCAGTGCCCCCAATTGTATCTCAGTGTTGGAAGACATATGGAGCCTTTTCTCCTTAACTGTGAATTTCCTTCCTGACACTGTTTTTTCTTACAACCTTAATCTGCTTTTAATGTACTGCAGTTGTCTTTTCCTGCCAATAATCTTTTATCCCTTGTTAGGCAACTTCATTACAAATGACAGAACTAGAACGTCTATGTTTGGAGTGAGATGAATGCTTAAATTCAACCTTATTAATAACTGAGTAACGAGAGAGCTTTGAATTAAACTTGGACTTCTGTGTTAGGCTTCATATTTTAAAACCTGTGCATATCTGGGTACCAGTTACATAAATGTTTGGTGGGTTTTGGTTCAGTAGTCTCTGTATGCATGTGTTTAGAAAAGCTTCTAATGTGGTGCTAGTTGTTGAACATTTTGTGAAACCCTAGGTATAGAAGTACACTTGTTTCCCAATCAGATACGTTTTAGTAGGTTTGACTGTTTCACAGGGTGCAATTTGGCTCTGGCTGTATGAGAAATGATGTGAGCTACAGTTCCAGTTTATGGGATATGTCTGTCTTTTAAATCTCGCCTGTTTGTTACTAGTGTAACATATTTCGGAATAGCAGTACAGCCAGCTACTCTATGCAGAAAATGCAGAAAGATCAGAAAAGAATTTGCACACATTTTTTCACATTAAGAAGAACATGGCTCAAATTCTGTTCTAATAAATTTATGAAGGGATAGTTTTACTGATCTATGCTTTTAGTTAAAAGATTTCAGACAGAAATATTTATAGTTGTAAATGTCCTTTCTTGATTTAAAGCCTGAAAAGATCAACAAGACTTGTTATAAGGCTTTGAATGTAGGTTTGAAATGTCATGTATGAAAGAAAAGATTCTTTACATTCTATTATAGAGAAATTTTGTGATACATGAAGGCAGGTGGGGTGGTGCAACCATTTGGTTTCCAGGACTTAGGAGTTAATGTAGAAACCGATGTCCTTCCTACCCAGATGGGGAGAGGCTTGATCCTGAATTCCTCTTCCGTGAAGATGCTTTATTAAATGAGGGTGATCTGAGAAGCAGTATGTATCAGAAGTGGAGCTGGCTTCACTTCAAAAGTGGAGGTTGCTTTTCTACTACCTAGGCCAGTGCTGGACATAAAAAAATATTATTGGTGAGAAGCAATGAGAACATGAGAAAATAACAGGCAATTGTTTGAGGTTTTTACTCCTTAGGAGGGGAGTGTGTTCCCAGAGAGAGTGTAGTAAGATCTGGTTTTTAACTAAGTTTGAATATTGTGATTGCAGTTGAAATTTATTGTAAGAAAATCTGAGGTTCACTTTCAATGGAGTTGGTAGAAAAATTTGACAATCACCTAATTTTTATAATTTTCTGTGATGGATGAGGGCTTGTTGTGTGCCTGTGGTGGTAGAGCACACTGGGGAAAACTTCACTTGAAGCAATGGATTATCACTAACCGTAGGTTTGATTTCAGACTTGAAAACAGACTAATCTTTTGGTCAGTGAAATTCTTGCAGAAGAAAATCCCCCCTTTTGCATTTTGCATAGGGTTGTCTGATTTCCAGCTACACCACAGGAAAATTGTGGTCTCCTCAACTGTGTAAGAGTTCAACGTGCAGCAGATGAGAGGGCTGGTTATTATCCAACTGTGGAGTTTGGAAGGCTTCCTAGTGGTCTCCTGAATGCAACATTTTTAGCTCAAAGCTGGGGAGGGATTGGCAGGGAGAGGTGATGGTCCATGAAAGTGGTAAGCAGAACTGTCTCATAACCTTCCCTCCTATTGCCAGTAGGCTATTTGGATGAAAACAAAGAACTGAACAAATTCTACAGATGCTTGAGTAAAACCATCCTAAAAATGTATCATTTATGAGAGCTCATAAATGAAAGCTTGTGTTTATCATGTTCTTAGTGCAGAGAAATATTTCTTTGTGTGTGTGTTCATAAGGGTTCTGTGGGCTGCTTTTTCTGTTTTTGTTCCTGCCTTTTTATGCTTCTGTCTTTAGAGTGGCATTTTTAAAGGGGGGGGGGGGGGGGAATACATGACTTTTTATTCACTTGGGGGGGTAATCAGTTGCTTGTTATTCACTGAAGTATCGTTTATGAAGAAAATATATTTCCCTCCCTTCGTAGTTACTGGCTGGTCATCACAATTACCAGATGCCAAGCTGCAAAACAGAGTTTTCCAGAAAATGGCATCTGGCTTCCTGGCAGAGTCCGCAAGCACTTGTGTTGATGGTTTTGGAGATGCAGCTGGGTCTGGGTGGCTGCTGAGGGAGTATATGGTCCACCCTGTCATTCTAGATGCTATTTACCTTTGGCTCACCTTTGATTCAGAATCATTTAAGCATTTGTGCCTTTCTCTAACACTGTCAAACATCAGTCTTTCAAATGGCTTTATGTAGATCCATTTGCAGTTAGGAAGAAGATAGCCATTTCACATGATCACTTTTTTTCTGCATGTACATGTAAACTACAAACCTGCTCTTGTACCAGCAGGTGGTTTATTTATCCTCCAGGATGCATAGCACAAACACACGTATTAAACTGTTCATTTAAAGGGAAAAAGAGGAGTGAGAATCTGATGATTTCTCTGTGAATGCAGGCATTCACAGCAGTCACACCTGATTGTGTTCCACAGTTAAAAGATGCAAAAGACTGAACCGTTGTGTTAAAAATACTGCCAGTGCCCTTGTGTGGCGCAGAGGCACAGCCCTCCATTTGGGACCACCTGCACCCCTTCTATCTAACATGCAGCACACTAGGGCTGGATGAAGATTTTTCCCAGTGTCTTACTGTTTCCTGGGATACCAGATACCCCCCAGGATGATCCAAAGCACAGCACTTCATGAGGGTTCAATAAGTAAGTTCTGATCCAGCTGCCAACCTTCTGTGATGTGTTAGGGGAATCATCATCTCACCTCAATGTCTCTTACTTCCCTGTTTGTCCACATCTTGCCACACTTCTTGGACGTACTTAAGGCACCAGAGATAGTGTTTGCACTGAGCGGTCTCAAATTCTGGAGACTCTCGTTACTGGTAGAGGAATCTCCTTCTGGCTGAACGCAGTAGTATTGTGTCTCTACTCTGATGGTGGTGGAGAAGCTGAGCTGGGCATGACCAGCAGCACTTTACCCTTCTTTTCTTTTTTACTCTCAGAACGACCAAGTTCCTGATCACAAGACATCACTCATTTTGTCTGCATGACTAGTGCCAAGATGGCAAACCCCATAGTGATGTTGCTGTATGAAAATATGCAAACAGTCCTTTTTCTGATTTTAATGACAGCATCTCAGATGCAGAATTATTGCTATTACATCTAATTGCTAGTCCGCACTGTGGTATTTAAAATGGAGTGGTGGCAAGGATTCAATGTACAAATCTATTTATTTATAACCGAGTGACCTTCTGTTCAGTGATATTATGGATTCTGCCTAGAGAGAGGGATTCAGTTTCCCTGAGAATGTCTGGCTCAGTGTTGACTATAACATGGCTTTTGTTCCCCTGCTAGTAGTGACGAATCCTTTGACAGCGTCTTGTGGGATGCCCGAATTCAATTTGCCTGGTGTCCTTTGACTAAGCTGCAATTCACTGACTCAGTATAATTTTTGATAGGCAATGGCTGGGGATAAAATCCCATATGTCCTTTTACATCATTCTGCTTAGGACCTGGGAAAACAGAAGACTCTATCAGTAAAAGAATCTGCAATGTTCTGAAGAACACGAAAAACATTAGAAAGGCTGCGCCGTGAGAAACCTTGCAGTGAACTTAGCAATATTGCATTCAATGTTATTTTTCTTTGGGTTTTGTACACACGACCTTATTAAGTTTCTAAACATAAAGATATTCTTTTTAAAATACATCTTCAAAGTATATTTGAATTCTAGCCCTATAGGGACTTGACATATCAAAAGAAATTTGCTGACATAAACTGGTATGTAGAGCTTGATCTATTCTAATATATGATTTTAATGTTTCTCATTTTCTTGCCTTGCCAACTCACATCTATCACACACTGTCACATTTAAGTTTCCTAAATTACTGCTTTTAACTTTTTGTCACTTATTCAGCGAAGAGATATATTCTAAAGCTCAGCTCTTTTTTTTTTTTTTTCCCCCACTGTGATTGTATCTTAATATTAATAGTTTGAGGGGGAAAATGGAAATTTTTGCTCAGTTAAGGAGACAGCACTTTTTGATAGATTTGGGATTCAGTATTGTCCTGGTTTCAAATTCAAGACCTTATTTAATTTCCAAGCAAAGCACAGAATTCAGTGAGGCAAATGGAATAATGGCATGTGTGAGTAGGGTGGATGTTCTGGGCATTGTAATTACGAGCAAGACAAAATACATCTCCACTACATCTGTTTATCACTGATGGATAGATAGATAAATTTCCTATTGTTTGCAGTACATGTGTTGATGACAAAGTGCTCTGGTAAATTCTGTTGTTTGCAGGATAAGAGGAAATAATAATTGCACTCTTTAATCAGACTGCTTTGACCTCAAGCTGACAATTTCAAAGTTGTTTCTTTCTATGCTTACAGCTGATCCTAAACACCTCAACCTTTTAGCCATTGAGTCTATTTTAACAGTTATGCACCTTTCAGGATTCAGGAAAGACAAAAATATTTCCAGACTTAGAAAACTTTTGTTTTTTCCCCCTCAATATATTTTCTTTAAGTCTAGTTCCACTTTAACATTGCTTGTGAAGCTTGCTTCTCATTTAAATAACATTATCATTTAGATTCTTATGATACTGGGAAGTTAGCATCATTTCTGTGATGAGCTTTCTGATGACCATTGCTCAGAACTTACCATACTGTGAACTTGAGTCTGATGTTCAGTATGATAAAACGTAAAAAGTAGGCTTAGGATAAAATAAATTTTGCCTTCGTAGGGTCTTGGGGCCTTCCAGATGCTGTTTAATTAAGCTCCCATATACTCATGTGAACTCTCAGAATAATGAATTTAAGACCAGCGTGAACCATTGTGAACCTTTAGTTGGAGTTCTGCTGTGGCTTGGTCACAGAGGCCAAGCCAACTACTGCTGGGGCAAGTCTGCAGCTTTGCATGAAGTCATGATGTATTTTCTAGAAAGATATTGAGAGCTGATTTTAGAACATCAAATGATAGGAAAACTTCCATGTACCTAAATAGTCTGTGCTGGTTGCTTAGTAGGTTAAAAATACATGTCCTTTTGCTCTTCTGAATTTGTCCCATTTTAACTTGTGAACAGTGTACCTCATTGTGCCCTCTGTGCTAGAGTAAGAGCTGCTAATATAAATATCTTCTACCTAAACTTGCGAATTGTGATCAGCTCAACCCTCAACTGTCTTCCGGATAAGCTGGGAGAGTTTAGTTTCTTAATCCTCTGATCATCATCTATTGTTTCCAGACCTGATTGCATTCCACTTGCATTTTTCAGCTTATCACCAGATTAAGTAAAAAAGTCAGCCCCCAAAAATGCTTACCTTCAGTTTGGATGAAAGATCAGTAAAAATGGGTTGTAGGGTTTTTTGGGGTCTTTTTTTTGTTTTTGTTTTTGGTTTTTTTTTTGGTAACACACAAAGGAAAACCAAAATGAAGTAGATGAGTGGGAAGGTGGGAAGATGAAGAATGAAGTAATTCAAGTTTGCCATTTGTCTAACTGGTGGAAGACTGAATTGATTTGTAGTGTCTGTGGATGGATGAGAAACTTTCCAACCCTAACCAGTCTGTGATTCTAAAAGATGTATTTTAAAGAGGAAAAGGAGGCATTTTTATGAATATTGATCAGAAGCCTTTTGGCATTCTAGGAGCAATGTGATTTTTCAGTAATGTTCACTGTATTCATTGGTATTTTACATATATATACATATATACACACACACATTTATTATTTTAACTTCATGTGTATCCCTGTCTGTATTAATGTGTAAGGAATTATAATAGTAACATTTGCAATGCACGTATGAGGGGCTGCCTCTTTTTCTTTTTAACAGATATATAGATGTCAGAGGCCCATCATTTGTAATCAGTTTTACATTGGCAAAGTAGAAAATGTATCTGTAATGGTCAGGAAATATATCAGTGACACTAATGTCTGAGCTTCTGAGAAATCCTGTGTCATAAAAGGTGAGATAATATATTCTTAAAAATTGCAGCAGATAGCTTGGTTTCCTTTTTAAAATGAAGTTTTTACTGCCAAGCAGCTGTTGTTTTACCTGTATTTAGATGGAACAACACTTAACATTCAGTATACTTGGTTATGCTGGATATCCTCTGCTGCAGTTTTCTTTTTCAAGGGTATCATTTGATCACCCAGAGTGTGAAGTGGTTGTACTTCTGTTCTTTAAGGGGAGCAGCACATTTATATTGCATAGAAGTCACACTTCAGTGATTTATTTTCCTCTGCAGAAGTGTGTATGCAGCATCAGATTAGTTTGCAATAGGATAGTCTCGTCTTCGTTTGGTCACGCAGGGCAAATGCATATGCATTTGCTAGAAGACAAATAAAAATTGTAATATAACTAATCTACATTTAAACAAACTGTCCATCTAGCCAGCAAAATGGGTTAAAGGTTTGAGCTGTGACAGGGAGCTAGGTCCTGCTTTGCCTCTTCTTCCTCTGATGCACGGGGTATGAATAATTCTTGTGGGCACACCTGGCCCTTAAGTGCACTATGCTGGAAGGGTCAGCTCTTTTTCTGTGCCATTGGCCAAAGATAATCCAGAATTTAACATTTAATAAGTTTAGTTTAATAGTGGCTTTCATGACTTGATGGTGATGCTGTTTGTTCATCACCACTGTAGTAAGGTATAGATGAAAGATGTGTAAGATGCCAGATGGGTCCTGTGCCCTGTCCTTTTCCACCAAGTGATTCATTATGGTCTTTGGCAAGTCCTGATGTATTTTAGATCTTGTTGAAATAAGTTGGGCACTTTAATACTGTGGTTTTCAATTCTGTGTGAGTTACTATTTTATTGTTTTAAATAACTTGCAGAACTCAATAATTTAAAGATTAGGCAATAAATGAGACGGTACACATATGTTGAATACTCTCCAAAATGTTCGTGTCCTAACCTTTTATAATGAATCTTTACCATTGCATTGGAAAATGCTCTTGGTTCAGGCTGGATTCCGTTGCTTGTTCTTAGGGTGAAGTCAGTTAAATATCCAGTCTGCCATCCTCCCTGATTTCCTCTGAAGTTTACCACTATAGCTCCATTCACTTCAGCAGAATTGCTCCTGATATGTTGCACTGTAAAGACAGAATTGGATCTATGAAATTATTTCTAGTCTTTCAAAGAAATTTCAAGGTATCCACTGGGAATGTCATCATGTCAACTCCAAGGAAAAAGTTGAAATTTGAGCCTTAAACCCATAAGAAATTCAGAAATGTGAGGCACAGGAATCCTGAAACACCTGAATCGAAAATCACACTTGAAATGAGATTACTGCATTGTGACATTTTCTTTTTGGAACAATATTTATTGAGGTTAAATGAGCTGAAAGTGTAGTGATACCAACATCGGACAAGAGGTAGTGATGACCGAAGGTTATATGTGCTGAACAATGAACACTGAAACCAGAGAGTGTATGTTACAGTGGCTGTCAGTGGGATTCCCTATTCAGTCCTGGAACAGAAGAAGAGACTTGCTAATATACAGTGCTACATGCTAATAGTGAACAGAATTCTCTAGTTCTTGCCAGCTTGAGTCTCCTTTTAAATACTTGCCACTTATTTTTCTTCTCTTGTTATCTTAATCAGATACTCTCATATGCTTTATGTCAGATACTGGTTTTGGTTGGTTTTTTTTTTTTTTTTCTCTTTCTGGTAACTTCTTTTCCTCTTTACTTGGCTTTCATGGAATTATCCATGATGGATATTTCTTATTTTTGTGGGAATGCAAATACTTGAAGAGTATACTTTCAGGTATAACTGAAAATTCAGTATATTAGTGTGTTATACTAACAAGTAGAAAACAACTAGACTTACTGTATGAACTGTCTTAGAGTCATAGAATGGTTAGGGCTGGAAAGGACCTTAAGATCATCTAGTTCCAACCCTCCTGCCACAGGCAGGGACAC
>NW_009918593.1:74109-76047 GCF_000696875.1 Nestor notabilis
AGTTCCAACCCCCCTGCCACAGGCAGGGACACCTTCCACTAGACCAGATTGCTCAAGGCTCTGTCCAGCCTGGCCCGGAACACTGCCAGGGATGGAGCATTCATAACTTCCTTGGGCAACCTGTTCCAGTGCCTCACCCTACCCTGTTTAAGTCTGAACCCATTTCCCCTTGTCCTATCACTACAGTCCCTAATGAAGAGTCCCTCTCTGGCATCCTTCAAATACTGGAAGGCAGCTATGAGGTCTTGTAAGAATGCAGTGAGTCTTTGGATTTAATATTCCTGACCCTTTGTCTAAGCCAACTTAATTTAACAGGTTTCTTACTGGTATTTTAATGATCAGATAACCATGTTTGTGTCATCCATGAATTAAGTTCTAAATCTTTCTGTCACATTAACTTTATCATGCCTTCTATGATTTAAAAAAAATCTACTTCTTACCAGATTTGTCTTCATCTTTACTAATACTATAATATGATGTAATATGGGTAAAGTTCAGTCCAGAGTTCCTTGATGTATTTTTTGAAACATGCTACAAAGTAATTGACTTTAACTTTTCCTTCCAAGAGATAATTTAATTTTTACTTAATTAATATGATGCATTTAATTAATATAAAATTACCATAGAAGAGTGCAAATTAATGTGTAACCTATCACTTGAAATTTTGTCTGACTAATGCATTTACAGGCAGTTTCATGCAGATTGCATGTCAGTGGACCTCTTAGTAGGAAACCCCTTTGAGAGAAGATGGGAGAGAGATTTTCAGCAAAACTAGATGCTGAAAAACCGCAGAACTTCCATCAATGAATAATGAAAGCCATTTTTTCATTATTCTGTGTCCAAGTAGAGGTGGGTGGTTTTGGGTTTGCATGTGTGTGTGAACACAGCTACATTTAACAAAAATCATGTTTATAATGTAATGATTGCTTATGCAGCAAACAAAACATTTCTATTTTAGTTAAGTGCAGTGGTCTTTGTTTTCTACTGCTGCCTGTTGGACCTATGACTGACATGCTTTGTAGAAGACTGGGAGATTTTTAATTTCAATTGTTCTACCAGGATTTGAGGGCAAAGGGAGGGGAAAATAGGGTAGCATGTTGCAGCACCTATGTTCTAAATTGGAAGATTTTTCTTGAGCTCAATGGTCATCATGGCTCTCAATAGGAAGAAAGAGGCTGTTATTGGAGCAAAGGGGTGCACTTCTGTATTTTCTAATTTGGAGAGAGATTATTTATCTAAGGGAATGCCAACTGACACTTCACAAAGGAATTACTTCTGATTTTGCTACTATTGGGTTGAGTGGAGGTTTTTGTCTTTAATGTTAGAGAGACCTATTTTCCTCTAATAATAAAGTTTGATCAGTTCCATCAGTTTAGGAAAATGTTAATTAGCTAAAGTTTTTCAGTATTAGTCCTCAGGTGTTTAATACTGTGGAGAGTGCAACCCATACAGCTCGCTTGACCTAGTTACCTGAGTCATAACTGTGTTTTCCAAGATGCTTTCAGCAATGTCTCTTCCTTTTGATTCATTAATTTCTTGACACCTTTCAGAAGGTAACTGCAGATCTGTCAATGAAGTCATAATATCATTATGAAAACGCTCCTGTGCAAGTCAGAGTAAATACTGTGGCCTGTTTTCGCATTCAGTTTTCTAAACCAGTTCTCTAATCGGTTACATGGTCAAACACATCTATGCAGTAGTTCTGGTAATGAGTTGAGTGAACACTAGTTCCAGCTCTCATTTAGAGTCTCCATAATTATTTGAAATACATACATGTCTGTCAGAATCCCTCACGTTGTTTTTTCCTTCCATGTTTGGTTTTTTTTTCAGCTATGCGTTACCTTTATGTACTTAAAGCTGCTGTCTTTGAAAAATACTCCAGTCACCTTTGTAGATTAAGGAACAGAATTAATTAAGGTGATGTGTGTTTCCTACTGT
>NW_009918593.1:76078-77778 GCF_000696875.1 Nestor notabilis
AGGTGCATAAGAAAACAGAAGTAAACTCTGAGGCATCTATTGAACAGATTTCTTTTGACTCTCTTCTCTATCAAGGATATCCTTGTGGTTTTACCACAGAGGCCTTAAAAAGACCTTCGGTATTTTGGCTTAGATTATTATGAGAGCACTGTGCAATAGCAGCGTTACATCATTGTTTGTGTGGTACCTTAGCAAATCGGAATAAGTTTTTTGGGGTTTGGTGTTTTTGGATTTTATTTGTGATTTTAATTATTTATTCCCCCCCAAAAAAGGGGTGATAGTCTTTGTTTTAAACAGTTGGCTTGAAAGATAAGGTAGGCAATGTGTTTTGATACACAGAGTGATGCTTCCACTTTTAAATTTATCTCAGTTGTGATTGAGTTGTGAAACTATTATTCAGATTGAGATTATCTTTATTTTGCCTAATGTTTAAGATGAAATACAGCAGTATGATTTCCTCCTGCTTCCCTGCATGTGGAATTTCAGGTGACCTCTTTGTAATTGTATGCGTGGATTTTCAGGTAGTAGAAGACAAGGTGTGATAGCACTGCCCATTTGAAAACAGAGCTTTGGATGTGAGCTAGTTTTGCTGCCTGCAGAACGTCAGCAGAAGGGGGCACGGCACAGCCCTCTGGTTACCATCAGTCAGATTTTTAAGCGTTTTGTCCTTCTAAGTCAATGTTTTAAATGTTTTCTTCTCTTATCACTAGAGTTGGACTCCAGATACCGAGTGTAATTTTTCTTTAGTTAATGATATTTCTTCAATATCAGTATTGCTTGAGGTGAAATGATTCATTTTGTTAAAGGGTAATGTCAGTAACTGTATGAGATTAAATTATTTAACTAATTCTTCAGAACTTTTAAAAAAAAAAAAATGTTTTCACTGGCACGGTAGGAAGGGATGGTTCACTTACCAGTTTTTACTTGTGGAATGTTTTAAACCTGTAAACAGTTTCTATCAGTATCAGTTTAATGAAGCTGATAACATGAAAATATTTCCAAGTTTGTGATCACCTCCATGCACATGGCAGTGATGTTAACACTCAAATGGACGTTTTGAATGCAAGAGCAGTTGAAGTTTCATTGCAACTCTGAGTGGTTGACAATAGGAGTGTGCTCTTTGAATATCTGCAGAATAAACAAATACCGTTATTTTTGAGGCTCAGTGTTTAAATGATATTTCTGGACCTGATGCATACAAAAAAAAAAAAAGAACTCTGAAACTTGACAAGTTTTGGCACTACTTGCGTAACTGTCAACAGAGAAGCCAGAAAATAATCACTTTACTGGATGAACAAGAGTCAGACTGGAATAGTAGCTACAAAAAAAAAAAAAAAAAAAAAAAAATATATAAAAGAGAGAAAAAAAAGTTTTGAGATAATTTGATGTTTAAAATGTAAAGAATAAAAAACCCCAAACCCTTGTGTTTTTAAACTGCTCTAGAAAATATGGAGAGAAAATGGTCCCAATTCCATGTCTAATAAGAAGATTCGGGTATGGATTTGGAAAAAAACCCCATGGTTTTCTATCTTTTTTCAGATCTGGCCTGAGGACAGTTCAGGCTGTGCCATTAAGTGCTTCCTTAAGGGTCGCTTAGCTGCCTACCTTGTAAAGAACCTCTGCAGTCTGGAGAGCTCAGTCATCCTGCAGTTTCATCTGCATTAGCTCTAACCTTTCCAGGTGCACCTCAGGCATTCATC
>NW_009918593.1:77809-83917 GCF_000696875.1 Nestor notabilis
TTCCTGCTGTGAACCAATCCAGCTTTTGGAAATTGCTACTAGATAATGCATGGAATTGCTTACATGACCTCAAGATATCAACTTACTATTTTATTTCAAATCAGGAGATAAAGACAATACCTGAATTGGCAGTAAAAAGCTTGTTAGTAAAAATATTAATTTTAGTAAAAAGAAAAAAAAAAAAGAATTGCACAACCTTTTGTTTTGGAATATCATTCTTCTACCCTTTGGAAAGGCACCTTAGGCCACTTAGGAAAGGACCATAGATTAACGGGGTAAGCAGCCTCCTATTAGATGCATACTGAAGTTTTATAGTCATTCCTTTACAGATTTATTTCTGCTTCTATTAACTGGGCAGTTAAAAACTCTTTAGCAGTTTCAACTTAATCAGGAATTATGTATTTTTTCCTTTTTGAGGTGGCCCATAGTTTAACAGAAAGTAAAACTGCCATCTCAGCACCAGTGTTAGATAATTCTGCAGTAAGAATCAGAAATGTATGTATCTGAATTGCAGTGCAACAGCCAGATACATACAGCTGAAATCATGTTCTTTTGAAGAGCATCACTTTTTGGCTGTGGACTTTAAAGAAAGACTTTTTGCTATGCATACAACTCCAATAATATATGAAGAGCAGTATAGAAATATTTTGAGCTCTGTATAGAGAGCTCAAATATTGTTACACTTCATATGACTGCAAGTCATATGCTATCACTAAAGTCCTATCTAGCTGCCTGCAGAACATAAGGGGGAAAATTGAGCTGAATGGGACAAGGCTGCACTTTCTCATTCTTCAGCTATTATGGTATCTTAAGGTGACAGAAAATGGAAACTAAGGGCTGTCCTGTTTTCTGGGAGTCTTACAGAGACTCTGGCTTGAAACAACACTTTTTATATCGTTAGAAACTGTACATACAGCATGAATAATAACACTATGACATGATTAATTTTTACCTTCAAAGCTTCATAAAAGCCATCAACATGTTAAACATGAGTAATCTTGGGCACATTTAGGAAATAAACCCCCCATAGAAGTTGATTCACAAGAGTACCTTTTGCATGGCCACCCATATGCCAATAACACATCAGTACTTTTAGGTGAACATTGTTAGTGAAATGGAATTGCACATTTTATATAGCAAATCTGCAAATCTACTTTTTTGGGTGTTTCAAAATTGGATGACAAGTGAGGGAATGCAATGAAGGAAGTCCTTGTTTGTGTTTTGTGGTGCTTCATCTAAGCAAAAAACCTAATCCTCCCAAGTAACAAATGGATAATTTTTATCTTATTCCAGGCTGCTAACAAAGGATCTCAATTTTTTTTATGCTTCTATGCTACAAACATGATGTTGTTAGTATCTTGCAACACAAATTAAATTTCAAAACAGTTTCAATTTTCAATTCCCAGCAGAAATGCTTGCTTATAAGTGACATCTCATTTGATATGGGACAGTAGGTATGATAATACTTAATTAATTAAAAGGCTTTGCAGAGGGAAAGATAGCAATTCTGTTTTGTCAGCAGGTAAATTTTCTAGTAGCTCCAGCCATAAGTAGAGATAAATTTCAGGGGGATAGAGTCCATCCCAGGATGAACTTTGTAACAGGCTGCAGACGAGCAGCTCAGGTCTTTGTGGGTGTGATCCTGGCAGCTTGGTTCTGAGTTTCCTCAGAAGCTGGCAGCTTCTTACCTTAGCTGTTATGCCTAGGGTACAGCATGTTACAAAAATAGGCAGGGACTACGGGCGAGAGATTTAGGGCAGGAAAGCTGAAAGGTAGATTTCATTAATCTGGATGAAAGAGGAAAGGAGGAAAAAGGAAAGGAAATGTGTGGTATCTCTCCTGTCTTTGCGTCTGGAAATGGAAAGAGTTTCTCAGCAAAACAAAATGCATATTCAGTTTATAAACAGGACCATCTAAACAGGCCAGCATGGCCCAGATACTGACAGGAGATCCAGATACCATCCTGGTCGTGGAGGAGGATTGTATTGCAGTGCAGTGGCTGAATCCCCATGACTTAGCTTTTTTTGTCTCGTATTGTGCACTGTACAATTTTCCAGTGACCTCTATGGGAGAACTTGATCACAAGAAAATGATGATATGGTGTCATCAGAAAATGCTAGTGGAGCTTTTTAGATTATTTTCTTTTTTTTTATGTAGGCTTCTGAAAACAATGCAGTGTAAGACAGCCTGCCCATAGCTATTGCAAAATATTACAGTGATCTTAAGTCATCTTTTATCTTTAGCAAATTGTGCCACCAGCTGTAGACACCATAAAATGTTTCCAATTGGTGGTGGTGTTACCACAGGGAAAAACAGGAAGGCAGAGACATCTTCCTGTGTAACTTAACCATGAACTAAATATGGTAAAGCAGGCAATTTACAAAGCCTTGACGCAGAAAGGAGCCCTTTTTTCTTATTAGCCACTATGATGCAGTAGGTAACCATTTTGTTTGAGTAATAGATGAGATTATTATAAGATTATGCAGTCACTCAGTTTTAATCAACTGAGTAGGAAATCTCTGCTCTCTTATCAAAGGGCAGTAGATGAAAAGCGACATCTCCACAGATCATTATGAAGGTAGCCTTGTATGAAGGGACCACTCATCTCCTCTCTTTCTAACTAGAACTGTTACTGAGGGAGTTATGTACTAGGTGAAAATGCCTTGATTAAAACAGACTGAAATCTAAATGCAATTAGACTGGGGGGATGCAGAAATGTTTTATATTCATTGGTGGTTGTAACGAGTGCATAAAGTGAAACAAAAACAGTAGGGAAAAAAGCTCCATTTCCTGATGAATTGTCCAAAATGACAAATTAAAACAAATCTCTTCTTACGGGCACTGGATGGAAACTTTGTCTTTTGGGATGTCCATACAGTCCATGCATTTGAATAAAAACCACCCCTCAATGTAATCCGTGCACTTGTTCCCGTAAGGAATTAATCTTTTCTTTCTTAATAGGAGATCAAACATTTAATTGATGGGGCAGAAAGAGATACTAAAGGTGAAAGATTTGTCTTCTCGTAGGCACAAACTGTATTGCAGAACTACTGCATATGGCCATTCTGTTCCAGCACAAGTCGGAACATTTGTATCATGTTTGCACTTAGAACTGGACAGTCAGACCTACGTATGCAACTTTGGGGCCTGCAGTTCAGCTAATGTTGGGATAAAACATTCGTTTAGAGGAGAGACAATGTTTTAGACAATGCAGTCTGGAGTATGTATATTTTGGCACTACCATTCTGGTGGGGGGTGGTGGTGATGGGGAAGGGACATGCAAAGCCTAAACCACGTAAATGTACTGGATTTAAGCCCATCTCTGGATACTCTTTAGGCTAAATAGTGACAATTTGTCTACAACTCCTGACTGCTCCCTCATGGTTTTTTCTTTTATTTCTTCTTTTTCATTTGGATATAACAGCTAAATTCCATTCTCAATTACAGCCAACCATTTACAGTGATCTCGCAGTAGTTTTTTCAAATTACTACCTCATTAAGTGAAAACATAAATTTAATTGATTATGCTTTTATTTTTGTCCTGGATTGCTCATCTCAGCTAGAGATAGGCTTCTCTACCTAGTTAGTTGGCTTCTTTATATGATCTACAGCCACAGTTTCTAAATGCCTTGCAGAAGATTGTTGCATTTTGGTGGGCAGCTGTTGAACAAAGCATCAAATCTTCTGTCAAGATATTCTGATTACAAGATGGTAAGTGTGCATGGTACAGGTCTGATGGCTGGGGCAGCAACAACATGAGAAGATGGACTCCTGCTCTGCTTTCTATGCAAATCTGAGAGATGGCTCTCTTCTCCACCCCGCGTTTTTCTGCAAGGCCACTCCAGTAAACCATAATTCTGTAAACACAAGAGAGAATGCTACTGTTGGATTCCAGGGTATACAGAAAATTATTACTGTGAAGATGACAATTTAGAATAAAGTAATAAGCAATAATTTCTCACAGTGTTTTTTTCTGTCTGTTCCTGTTTCATATGTTAGTGATATGTACAATTGCTGCTCCTCCTGAAAGGCCTAACAGCAGCTTCCACTGACTTTCCATTAAATTGCAGTAACTTCTGGAACTCTGAGACTGATCATTTCCTGGGAGCTGTTACAGAGTCGAGAAGGTCACGTTTTGGAAATGTCAGGCATTTCTGTTGCGCTTTTTCATAGAATCATAGAATCATCTAGGTTGGAAAAGACCTTTAAGATCAAGTCCAACTATTATTTTTTGTCGTATTCTTGGTAAAACACTAGATGTTACCATTTACTGTACGTCTTTATACAGATCAGGAATTCCCATTTTTGTAATCTGTGCTCCTTTTTCAACAACTGTGAAAAGGTGCTTTATTTGACATTCTTGTTTAACTGCACAGCTTATTAGTGATGGGGTGGGTTGACTGTGGCTTTCTGGCTAATGCCCACCCAGCCGCTCTCTTTCCCCCGTTCGTCAACAGAGTGGAGGAAGAAAATAAGATGGAAAAGCTCATGGGCCTGGACAGGGTTTTGTCCTTTCATCAACACTCGTTGCACTTGCAGCCCAGAAGGCCAGTTATATCTTGGGCTGCATCCAAAGGAGTGTGGCCACCAGGTCAAGGGAGGTAATTCTGCCCCTCTGCTCTGTTCTGGTGATACCCTTTCTCGCAGTCCTGTGTCCAGCTCTGGAGTCTCACTACAGGAAAGACATGGACCTGTTGGAGAGGGTATAGAGGAGGGCCACAGAAATGATCAGAGGCATGATATGCTGTGAGGAAAGGCTGAGGGAGTTGGGGTTGTTCAGCCTGGAGAAGACTCCGGGGAGACCTTATTGCAGCCTTTCAGTTCCTAAAAGGGGCCTATAAGAAAGATGGGAGAGACTTTTCAGCAGGGCCTGTTGCGACAGGACGAGATGTAAATGAGTTTAAACTAAAAGGGGAGATTCAGACTGGACAGGACAAAAAAATTCTTTACAATGAGGGTGGTACAACACCGACACAGGTTGCCCAGAGAAGTGGTAGATGCACCATCCCCGGAGATATTGAAGGCCAGGCTGGATGTGGTTCTGAGTGACCTGCTCTGGTAAGGATGTCCCTGCTCCTTGCAGGGGGGTTGGACTAGATGAGCTTTGAAGACACCTTCCAACCCAAATTATTCAGTGTTTCTATGAACAGGTTCTCCCGGAGGGGTCCCCACCCTGGCTGAGCACCGGCTGCATCATCTGCCCTGGGGCAGCCCCCCCTCTCCTCACAGGCAGTGGTGCAGCTCCTGGGCCGCAGTCACACCTCGGCAGCTGCACAGCAGCACTTGGCACACTTAGACCTTCACAACCCTGGCTACTTCAGTATTACCTGTCGCACGGGGGGGGTTCCTTGTACGAAAATCTTTTTGCTCAGGCTTTAAGCCTTAAACATTTAGCTTTGATTAACTGAAATAACTTACCCTACAAGATTTCTGAAGAGCTGCCATTTGAGCAATTGCAGCCAAGTAAGTTTTTCTCTGTGTCTGTGGCAATATCTCATTCCGGTGCTCCAGATCTGGGAAGACAGACTTGTATATGAGGTAATATTTCATTTCACAGGTTCCATAACTTGCATTGTTAATGCCTCATAATGTAGGATGTGCTGTACCAGCCTACAGCTAATGAGTTATATGCTGCAAACTGTGAATCTGTATTGACTTGCCAAGCGTAAAACAGTGTGTCATTACGAATGCTTACGTATATCTTTTTGTATCTTATACAGAGATTGTAAACAAGCTGTGTGGATATGTTCTTGAATGCCAGAGGAGTCATTAGCTTTAACAGCAGAGCCTGCCATCTTTGAAAAGAGAATTTGAAATTGAGTCTTACCTGTCTGACTCTGGTTTTGGTTTGCACTAAGCAACAGCTCTAGTGCCTTTTGTATGTTTTATTGCTGGCTAAGATGCTTATTTTTGCTTGTCCATTCAAATTGCCACAGCATTTTCAAGTAGATGACAGAAATAACTGCTCCAGGCATTAATTTTGTAGGTTAAGAAAGAAAGAAAAAGAATTTCCCCCCATAATCGAGGGGCAGAGCAGCCTGCAGCAGAACTGCCCAGCAGCACTCAGGGCTGCAGAGTTTGAGGTCTCTGTATCACTGCTGCATTCCT